>NC_052511.1:16861235-17151235 GCF_014356525.2 Nilaparvata lugens
CCACGTGGTCATCATATGCTACAATTTTACCACGTGGTCAGCATATGAATATTATTGAAGCAATTATTTGATGATCAGTTATTTGAATGGTGATCACATAAAACGATAAACATGATATATGAGTAAATGTATTTATAAACTAGGGCGTGAAGTAGATTAGGCTATAAGTATAAAGTATTCAACAAATAATGTTGTACAATAAATTAAAAATTTAATAATTATTATAAGCTGATTAAGTTAGTTGAATCCGAATTCATAGGCTAAGGACAAATTTGTAAATAGAATAAATTAGGTATATTTGATTGAAACATGTTGACAATGAGTATAAAAAAACCTGCTTAATTAATTAAGTAGTAATTAATTGGTATCTTATTAATTTGATTTATTCAACTCGATTGTAATGATGTACTGTATGACTTTGTATTTTGTTCATTTCATGTATTTATTATTGAAGTATTTTCAATATTAGATTTATAAGATTGATTACTGTATTAATCAAATCTATGTATTCAAAATGTCAGTATCCAAACTTCAGAGTTTAAATATTGGTAAAATGTATGATATCATTTGTTTTAATAATGAAGGGGAGCCATAGTTTAAAATGATATAACATAATAAACATTATAGTGAATTTAAATTGATATTTGAATCCAATTTGTAAGTAGAATATTAGGCTGATGAGTTTGAGTGTAGGTGGAGCTAGGTGGCGAAGGGCGATGAGGGGTGGAAAATCGTGGTGCTAGTATATATGCAGGCAGACCCTGTCTTGCAAGTTAGTGGCAGTTAGTTGCAGTTAGTTGCTGTTAGTTGCTGTGAGTCTCTTGGATTTTGGACAGTGTTCAGTGTAGGAGTGAGTTTTTGGTCTCAGACTTCAATTATCCTATAGGGAATTGACTGAGCCAGGTAAAGATTGTATTTAGAATTTTCAATTTTTCTCATTTCAAATCCACACCACCCCACCCTAAAAAGCCCAAATAAGTATATCAAATTTTATAGCATTAAAGTTAAGAGCAAACTTGATTATTACTTCTTTTTAAATTCATATCTAAAGACACAATTTTAATTAAACTTCTTGAAGCTTACAGTTGAAATTCACTTCTAAGCACAAATAATAGTTTTTTAAAGCAAGGCTACCCTAATCATATTCATTCTTTAAAATTTATCAATTCTCTTATTTTTGACTATAATCATATTTTTAACTAGAGTTGTTCAATATTTAGATTTTATATTTCACTCTTCAAATAACTAAATAAATGGGAACTGTTTATTAAATTTTGTTGTTTAAAATTAAACTTGAACTGTTGTACTTTCAAAAACTTAATCATCTTGTATTTATATCTAATCATTACTATATTTTTGATCAATTTTTTATAAATTCATATAAATTTAAAGTTCAATAATAAATTCATAATTAACCTTTGTTTTGCCTTTCACTTCGTACATTCCCTTACACACGACCCTGATCTATCTATCTTTACCTTTTTCTTCAATACTATTATTAGTTCAGTGAGTGAAATATAAGTATCCACACAGTGAGTGAAATTATAGTAAAGTAATTATTTTATCAATTCTTAGTAATTGATTGGCGCCGGGCAAAATACCGTATAGAGTGAGGGAGTTCGAAACCCACTCTAAACAAAGACCGAAGTGGGAAAGGTTCAATTGGCTACATCACATGAGCCTATTTTTCTTTCAGAATGAGCTTACAACATTCTCAAATATAATGTCTTTCTTCACAAATGTGAATACTGTATATAAAAGGTAGAATGTATTTCTTTAAAAATACTTTATTCCAACTGGAAGAATAAGATGTTTCACGATTTGTATATTAAATGTATCGAGAAAACTACATAAGTTGTATTATTAATACTTTCACTAAGTTTAATTTCGTAGCCTATCTAGTTCTAAACAATTTCTTCTCCCAAGTTCCAGAAAAACATTATTTCCATAAAACAAATCTGTACTTCACGATATGCATTGAAGTAATGCAATAAATCAATGCAGTAACCAGTTTACATTACAAAGTGCAACTAGGAAAGTTAATGAAAGTGGTTGAACGAGTACTACAACGTACTAGAAATGTGTTCGAGTCCGTTCATTCATACAATCGATCGCTTGAGTCATGTTTTCGGCGCGGCTATTGAATTACGCTCGGGCGGCTTCAATAATTGCAGCTTATTTTTCGCTTTCTAGTCTTGCCCGGTCGCCATCTTTCCTTCCGTGTTGATTTCGCTTTTTTACCAACTGTCAATATTTCCTTCTACTCAGTACAGTGAATTGCTACACAAAATTGACTGAACATTCTACTTGGACTCTATTGTGGAAAAATAATAATAATAAGAAATCAATAAGAACTGTTGATATTTATTGATTGAATTTAATTTTTTTAATCCCTCAAATAGCTTGTAGCTAGAGGGATAATATATCACAAATTGTATATGATTATTTTGTATCTGTTTTGTTTTGAGTTGAATAAATGAAATGAAATGAAAAAAAAATGAAAAACTCCTAACAATTAAAAAGTGATTGACAGACGATAGTTAGATTGCTAATTCTTATTAGCCATGCGCCAGCTGAATACAACAAGAGCTGAGTACTTGGATCATCATTAAAATTCTTCAAATTCAGATTCTTTATTCTGCCTTACAACTCACAATATACCATAAACAAGATAATCTATTGACAAAAACAACATTTTATAAAGTAAGATGCCAACAAACTAAAAAATTAGCATGATGTTAAAATTAAAAGTTAGAGTAAATTGCAAGATATTGGCCCGGTTGTACAAAAGCCGGTTAAATTTTAATCGTGATTAATTTCACGAGAACTAATCAGATAAGGCTATTTAGAAAAGACGGCTTCTCTGATTGATTCTCGTGAAATTAATAACAGATAAAATTTAACTTGCTTTTGTGCAACCGACACAATGTGCAATACAGTATGTAGATAGCTGGTACACTGTAGTTTGATTGATTTATTTATTTATGCAGATTACAAACAGTGGAACTTGGTTTTAACGTCATTTAAGGGACCACACATTTAATGACACTATAAAAGAGGTTACAAAATCTTAATTTTAAACCGAGTAAACATTAAAAAGCATAGTTTTCATAAGGAAAACACACTTTTAATAAAGGTAATTTAGAAAATACATACTTTAACATATTGTACAAGTGAATCTTATCTCAGAGTCTTAAAATAAAAATATCCGCCTGGCTACGTTGCCTTTTCAGTTCTTGGTCCAATTTTCTTGACGTTGAATAAAAGGTTACATCATTTACTGGCGATAAATCCCAGGTTTTCACAATATAAATTACTTATAGTGTAAATGTAAGTAATGTAACTAATGTAAGTAATGTAAATTACTTACATTTATAATGTAAATTACTGCATATAGTTTGGCAAACCCTAAATGCTGTTATATACCTGTTGTCGAAGCCGCAATAACCAAGTTACACTTGGTTACACCAGTTATATACTGGATAATAATAATATTTGTGTGACTTTTATTAGTGGGGAGTCCCTGACGGAAGTTCCACCTAGCCTGAATATATCATTTATGCCGTCAATGGGACTCACGACTGTCTACTTCAGCCGGGACCGATAATTTAACGGGCCCATCTGATATACTGGATTATACACTGATACACTTGAATGTTTCTGAAATAGGCCGACATACTTCGTGAGCGACTTCCCTACATTAAAACAAAGAAAAATAATCCAGTAAAAATGTAGTTCTTTGAACATTAAGTACAGTGATGAATAATGATTCTAATCTTTAGAAAATATTAATTATTGACAAAATACCTTTGGATCAGGATCCCCATCACCCGAAGTAAGTAGAGCATCAGGTGTTGTGGCACTCAGGGATGGAGGAGCAGCCCTAGAAAAAAAAAACAAAATCATGAGAAACTTATAATTAAGGACATAAGATTACATTAAGAATAGGGGCAAAACTGCTAAGAAATGTATTGAGCTCTGCTTGAGAGTATTGAACGCGTCTCAAATCGCGAAGCGACTCGAGACCCAGTCTCTCCATGACGCTCCTGTTGGGTGATTGCAGTATCGGATACTCCCCCGACACTGCGAAACTCGGATGATCGGCGACTTACTGGTTGCCCAACAACTCCAGTATCATAGTAGTATGATAATGATATTCAGTATTAATAAAGTGATGTTAGGATTTAGGATTTGAAGAGGCGTAGCATGAGCGAACACACGTTCAATTATTGAATAGTGTTGGAAATATAGTGAACTTTTCCATATGATTCAATTAAAAGTCACAAAGAATCTTGATAAAATAAGCCGATAATAAAAACTCCAAAACAGTCGAACGAAAAAAGCAACTAGAGTAGTGACAATGAGCATGACTCAAATGAGAGAGACTGGAGTATCTGAGTGTTCACTTTAAAACATTCAAGATACCTTCACTATTGAATAAATAAGAACAAATAGATTAACAACTAAAATTGGTCTCAACATTTTATAGTTTTTTCAAAGTTTGGAATTTTCTATTAATTGTGATTGATTTAGTTTAATTTAGAAGTATTTTTTAATTTAAAAATGATTTTTGTGTGTTTTGAATTGTAAATTGAGTGTGTAATTGATGAATGTTAAGTGACACATAACCTAGCTACATTTGGACTGTTGTATAAATTAGAATTGGCACCGTTTTGGGCTTATAAGCCTGTGGTACTTTTCTGTAAGTGTGTTATTCTGAATGATTAAATAAATAAATAAATAACTATTAACTGAAACCTTGTTTTTTAAAAACAACAAAAATTTTGATAGGCCTAGAGAAGAATTGGAAAACGCAGGAGAAATGGAAGGAGTGGGCAGAAAAGATAATTATGTGAAAGATGGAAGATGAATAATGGTGATTGGAAACGCTGCTTCCAACTTTCTAAAATCTTTCGGTCATATCGGGTCATTAATACTTCAACAACCAACTTGTATCGTTATACTCATAACTTATAACATAATATAATCTCTCAGCCTACAGATAACGAGTATAGACTTTTTATTTAAACCAAATACATGGCTTAAATAAATACACCAAATCATTACATGAGCAGTAAAATCGGCGAGATAACAGTTGTTCATAAACCAGAAGTTTAATATTCTGAAATGCCCTCATGATGAAACAGAATCTCAGACGGAAGCAAACTGCCAGAAGTGCATGTAGAAAAATTTGTTTTGAACTTTCCCAAGATTGGCGAAGTTTCTAACAAGTTGGGATTTTATATCTTAACATATTAACATCACTTTGCAAATATAACTGAGTAAGACACTTACTTCATATGAGTAACACAGTTGCCAAACTGAATTGATGATTATACAGACCTGTATCCCACTAATTGAACAATCTTCCAGCTTCCAGAAAATTATGGTAAGGTACAGTGAATATTGCTAACCATCAATGCCAACCAATACATATTACTAGCCACATTATTACATGACACCTATATTTTTACGACTATTATCACTTATAGTAAATAGGTGAGAGAGCGGGCCCTGAAATTTAATGTATTGCCATTTATGAATTTCTTTCAATTTGCTGAAGAACCACAATAACTAACCATATGGATGATTTTCAATTATTTAAAAGGTCAAAACCTTCAATTCAAGAACAACATGTTGAGGCAAAATAACAAGATCATTATGATAGATAGCTTTAACGTAGCACCACTTACAGTTGCCTTTACCATAGAGAAAAGATAGCATAAGAAGATATCACATGGTCTAGGTAGTTTATGTTCCAAATTACAAGCCGATTTTTGTTTACTCAGGCTGATTACTGTCGACTACTGTCTATTATTACTGTTTTGTTGAGATGAGAGTGTAAGAAAGGCACAGCATGAGAGACTACCAGCTTCACCAAAAACAACTACTTGGACTATCGGCTTGAGTTAACATTGAAAATTGGAACATAAACGCCCTATACCATGGAAAACCTTCTTGTGTTCTTTTCTCTAAGCCATTTCTTGATGAACGAATACAGAGATAATGCTCAATGTATTTCTAATTATATATTAACGTCACAATTTTACCACTCATTAGGGGATATCTAATAAAAACTGATAGAAAGTTAAACCAAATTTTGGAATTAAGAGGATGTGGAATGAACTACAAGAGAATTGCATAGCTTTGTCTTCTTCTAGCCTCTTATTCTCTACTTTTTTCAATATTTCTCTTCCTTTTTTACTTCTAATTATGGATCAAGAAAGTTGCATGACCTGTCTCCTAGAGTTCATTACGAACATTTCTTTTTTACATTTTCTATTCATCTCAAGCCTTAATAGTATCCTGCATTTTTCTATTTTTTCCATCTAAGTTAACTCTAATGGATAGAACTTAACGAATAGTTCATTCTGAATGGTTTCCCCCTATTTTCTTTCCATCTCACGCCTAAATATAATCCTGCATTTTTCTATTTTCTTTCCATCTCACTCCTTAATAATGAACTTTAGCTCAGTCTATCCTTGTTGACCTATAAGAGAATCAGAAGGGCAACAAAGCAAAGGTTATTGAGTGAGGTCGTGTAAGAGCTAGAACAGTCTAATAGGTTACAAGGGAAGCGTTAGCGTAGCACCACTTACAGTTGCCTTACTATAGAGAAAAGATAGCATAAGAAGATATCACATGGTCTAGGTAGTTTATGTTCCAAATTACAAGCCGATTTTGTTTACTCAGGCTGATTACTGTCGACTACTGTCTATTATTACTGTTTTGTTGAGATGAGAGTGTAAGAAAGGCACAGCATGAGAGACTACCAGCGTCAGATAGCTTCACCAAAAACAACTACTTGGACTATCGGCTTGAGTTAACATTGAAAATTGGAACATAAACGCCCTATACCATGGAAAACCTTCATGTGTTCTTTTCTCTAAGCCATTTCTTAATGAACGAATACAGAGATAGTGCTCAATGTATTTCTAATTATATATTAACGTCACAATTTTACCACTCATTAGGGGATATCTAATAAAAACTGATAGAAAGTTAAACCAAATTTTGGAATTAAGAGGATGTGGAATGAACTACAAGAGAATTGCATAGCTTTGTCTTCTTCTAGCCTCTTATTCTCTACTTTTTTCAATATTTCTCTTCCTTTTTTACTTCTAAATTATGGATCAAGAAAGTTGCATGACCTGTCTCCTAGAGTTCATTACGAACATTTCTTTTTTACATTTTCTATTCATCTCAAGCCTTAATAGTATCCTGCATTTTTCTATTTTTTCCATCTAAGTTAACTCTAATGGATAGAACTTAACGAATAGTTCATTCTGAATGGTTTCTCCCTATTTTCTTTCCATCTCACGCCTAAATATAATCCTGCATTTTTCTATTTTCTTTCCATCTCACTCCTTAATAATGAACTTTAGCTCAGTCTATCCTTGTTGACCTATAAGAGAATCAGAAGGGCAACAAAGCAAAGGTTATTGAGTGAGGTCGTGTAAGAGCTAGAACAGTCTAATAGGTTACAAGGGAAGCGTTAGCGTCAAATTGCAAGCACTTCACTTAGCTAATTGACATTTCAGCGTCCAATTCCCATTTTCAGCTTCTGGCTGCCTGTTATTTAATACAAAGTGCAACGGCTATTAGTTTAATGGCTTCTAATTTATAGGAAAAAACGTACAATCACAGAGTACTAGAGATTACGATAATTGAGTCATTGGAGGAGTGACAGAGTGACAGAGATGTCACCTAAAACGACATGACAGGCAAGAGTGAGGGAAAGAGATGTATGAAATTTCAAGATTGTATTTCTGTAATCAAGAGTGGAATTATATAATTAGCCAATATTGAATCCTAATTGGAACAATTGTAACTGGAAGAGATGAACAAAAAAGAAAACACAGGATACAATCTCAATTTGAAAATTGAAAAGGACTGAACATTTTGTGAAGTGAAGAACTACAAAACTTGACCTATTCGGAATATGTGTAACCTTATCTAAATTTGGTAAAGAAATAGCACAATTACCTTATTTTTCCTCTATCATTTTGTTGATGTACTTATTGTAAATAAATCATAGAGGATAAGTTGAAATTACCTGGGAGTGAAGTTCCATCCAGTCCCTGGTGTATCCCAAGAGTTCATCGAGTGTTCTGAAAATGAAATAATCAAATATCATGAAAAATCAAGTTGTGTTTCAATAATATGTTGCCTTATAGGAAGAGGTGAGTATTTACAATGAAAAATTCAAGTTTGACAATTGACACACATCTTAGAATTGTCCACAAATTGCGGAAGGAAGATAGAAATGAACCACCACTAACATTATGTAATGTACTAAGAGGTAATGAATTCTGAAGACCAATAAAATTCTTGAAAAATATTTTATACGACAGTGCTATATTAAAATAGGATTCAACCATAATCTATTAAAATTTATGCATATATAAATCATGAGAGGTTATTCAACCCGAGGACGAATATTTAACTTGAATTTTGTTGTTTGACAATGAAATAGACTAAATAATAATATGTGTGATTGGCAAGGCACTGGTGACTCTGTACTGAACTCTGTCTCTGTGAAGTGTGTGTAACATGCCTTGAGTAAAACGTTTGAGTTCAATGTATTGGTTTGACTTTAAAGTAAAAATAAAATCAGTAATAATGTTCAAATAATCGTAATAATTTATTTCTTCACCGATATAACCTTCAACAGGTTATGGGCCCAGGCTGGATCTTTCGTGTGCAAGTAAAAAAAAATTTTTTTAACCTAAATACTCTCGTGCAAGACAACAATGGAAGTTCGGAGATTCAACTCTAAAATAGTAATACCGGTGAAGTGATTGAACTCTAGTAAAAACATTAAAAGTAAAAGTAAAATACCCAAAAGTAAAATCAGGTAAGGCAATCGAGTTCAAAGTAAAAATGGCTGGTTCCAGTGATTCGGACTTGGGTATGGTTGGAAAGCTATCCAACGATGAAGACTTTCAAATGTGGAAATTTAAAATTAAAATTTTGTTCGATTCTCAAGGACTTAGTGATATTGTTAATGGAAAAGAATTAAAACCAAACGACCCTAGTAAAGAAAAAGAACTTTCTATTTTCAATTTGAAGGACGCTAAAGCCAAGAAAATAATAATAACTACAATTGACTCAAAACCTTTGAATCACATTTTGAACTGTGAAACTTCATGTGAAATGTTTAAAAAACTGTGTCAAATCTACGAACGTGATGAAAAACAACAGAAATTTTCTCTAATGCAGGACTTTTTCAATTTTACACTAGAGGCTAATGAAGACATTGCTAGTTTCATCAGCCGTCTGGAAAATTTGACCCATAAATTGAAATCTGTTGGACACGAAATCGATGACGAGATGGTTATTGGCAAAATATTCAGCTCCCTGCCCAGGAAATACACCCACTTTCAAACTTCGTGGGAAGCAACCGCAATTTGTGACAGAAATCTCACAAACCTAACCTCCCGGTTGGTGAATGAAGAACGCAGACTATCTACTGATAAAGGTGATTCTGTGCAACCAGTGGTATTCAAAACATCGGAAATCCAGTGCTACAGATGCAAAAATTATGGACATATTTCCCGTGAATGCAGAAATAAAATGAAACAGAAAAGTGGTCTATTCTGTAGTATTTGCAAGAAGAATAATCATGAAGACAAAGACTGTTACTTTCGTAAAAAACAGAATGATAAGAAGAAGAACCAAGTATCCTTTTTAACTACTAATTCTAATGTAAAATACTATGACACTTTCGTAATTGACTCAGGGTCTACTTCACATATGGTAAAATCTAAATCACTATTTGATAGTTCCATTCCAATTAGTTGTAAAGTAGGAGTAGCCAAGGAAAATGAATCAATGTTTGCTCTTGAGGTAGGAAACATCAAATCAGACAAATGCAACTTAAATAATGTTTTATATGTTCCAGAACTTTCTAAAAATTTGTTATCTGTAAGTGCTATCACTGAGAACGATGGTAAGGTCTTATTTAGTGGAAATAGGGTTGAGGTGTTGAAAGACAATAAAGTCATTATGGAAGGCATAAAAAATTCGAATGGTTTGTTTGAAGTTGACTTGAAAATAATTGTTTCTAGGGATGTAATTTTTTCAAATGTTGAGCAATCTAACCAAGGTGAAAAGTATTCTGACCCCAAAGTATTCAAGATAAATCAAGGCTTTGACATTGAGGGAATCGCAAAAGGTAATGATCCAAACAATGTATTTGAAGAAATTGAAAATGATGGAGTACAAGAAACTGAAATAAATGAAGTTGAAGAAATTGAAAATAATGAAGTAGAAGAAACTGATACAAGTGAAGCTGAGGGTATTGAGATTGAAACAAATGATATTGAAGATGGAATCAATGAAGTAGAAGTAAATGAAGAAAGTGGAGAAGAAATGATGAATGAAAGTAATGAAATAAGAGGGAGAGAGAAAAGAGTGATTAAAAAACCAGTGTGGTTGAAAGACTATGAAACCAGTTATCTTAGTCTACAAGTAGATGAGCCTCTTACATTTTCTGAAGCTATGAAATCAAACAATTCTGTAAAGTGGTTGGAGGCAGTAAAAACTGAACTAAATGCTTTGAAAGAGAATAATACTTGGACAGAGGTAGATACTGTACCAGAAAACAAAGAAATTATTGATAGCAAATGGGTATTTAAAATTAAAAATGATGAGAAGGGTAACATTCAGTACAAGGCTAGATTAGTTGCTAGGGGGTTTCAACAAAAGGATAGCATAGATTTAAATGACATTTATGCCCCTGTGGCCAAATTGCCAACTTTTCGGATTTTCATGAGTGTTGCAAATAAATTAGGGTTTCCTGTATATCAGATGGATGTAAAAAATGCTTTCCTTAATGGTGATATCAAAGAAGACGTTTATATGTCATTACCAGAGGGAGTAGAAGGATTTAGGAATAAGGTTTGTAAACTTAAGAAGTCAATTTATGGTCTGAAGAAATCTCCAAAAGATTGGAATTCTAAATTTGATTCTGTAATGAAAATGAACAATTTTACTAGGTCTAAAATGATTATTGCTTGTATTCTAAAATTGTGGAGGGTGAAAAGGTATTTCTATTATTGTATGTAGATGACATACTTATTTTTGGTTCAGATGAGAATGATGTTTCAAGATTGAAATCAGTCTTACAAGAAAATTTCAAGATGAAAGACTTGGGCTTAGTTTCTAATTTCTTGGGAATTAATGTCAAACAAGATATTGAGAAGGGGGTAACTGTTATTAGTCAGAAGGAGTATCTCAAACATGTATTGGAAAAGTTCAACATGCAGGATTGTAAGCCAATGGACACTCCCATGGATAAAAATTTCAACTTTGAATTATTGACTAGAGATAAGTCAGAGTCTGTAGAAATAGAAAAGAAATGTCGTAGACTAATTGGTTGTCTTATGTATGCTGTTGTAGGATCTAGACCTGATTTGTGTTGTACTGTATCTTTCTTGAGTCGATTCCAAAGTTGTGCCAGTGAAATGTTGTATAAAAATTTAAAACGTGTATTGAGATATGTAAAATGTACTTTAGATTTAGAGCTAGTATATAAGAGAGAATTGAATGATGATATGATTGTAGGCTATGTAGATGCAAACTGGGGTGGTGATTTAGAGAGAAGATCAACCTCAGGTTATTGCTTCAAGGTTTTTGGTAATACTATTTCTTGGTGTACCAAGAAGCAACAGAGTGTTTCATTATCTAGCACAGAAGCTGAGTATGTTGCTTTAAGCCAAGCTGCAAGCGAGGCTTGTTGGATAAAAGGAATTTTAATTGATTTTTGTGTTGTTGAAAATAAGAAAACTTGTATTTTGTTGTTTGAAGACAATCAGTCTGCTATCAAAATAGCTCATAATCCTGAGCATCATAAAAAAATGAAACATGTAGATATAAGGTATCATTTTGTAAGAAAGAAAATTTCTGAAGGTGTTATTCAAGTTGAATATTTAAAATCCTCAGATCAGATTGCTGACATTTTCACAAAACCCTTGGGAAAGGAACTTTTTGTCAAGTTTAGAAATAATATTTTTTAATAATTAAGATGTTTTGAACTATGTTAATTTTCCTATAACTTACTTTGTTTTTTGTCAAGTTTGAAAATAATATTTTTTAATAATTAAGATGTTTTGAACTATGTAAATTTTCCTATAACTTACTTTGTTTTTTGATTGATAATTTTTTTTATTTTTGATTGATATTTTTAATTTCATTGAGGGGGCGTGTTGTTTGACAATGAAATAGACTAAATAATAATATGTGTGATTGGCAAGGCACTGGTGACTCTGTACTGAACTCTGTCTCTGTGAAGTGTGTGTAACATGCCTTGAGTAAAACGTTTGAGTTCAATGTATTGGTTTGACTTTAAAGTAAAAATAAAATCAGTAATAATGTTCAAATAATCGTAATAATTTATTTCTTCACCGATATAACCTTCAACAAATTTTTCATTGTAAATACTCATTTATAAATTCAATAATTTTCCAGATTTTGAAAGCAAAATGTTTCAAGTTTCAAATATCGCAATATTATTTGACATAGAATCGAAGCCATTGATGTGGAACAATAACAGAAATTATGGAGATTGATGAAAATTTGTATAAATATCTTGTTACTTGAACAATAACCTATCTATCAGTTTCACAAAAACGTTTTCTCAAGTTGAATATGAAACCAAGGTCCATTTATAATATTTGAATATCAGTTCTACACCACCTTGCATAGAATTGTGTAAATTAAGAAGATGTTAGCCTAACCTTAAAAATAAGTAACCTCAAATTCAAATTCAAATTGTTTTATTCATAAAATATTACATATTCACAAGATATAAAAGTGTTATAAATTACATGAATAAATTCTCCCTGCCTGGATGATGTGTCCGTGTGCAGGGAGGAGTCGCAAATTATCAGACAGAGGGCAAACACTAGCAATAATAAAATAAATTACAAACTATGAATAATAAATAAAATTGAAAGAATAATAAGAGAGTTTATTTTAATAATAAATTTTAAAACTAAAGATAGAAAAAAACAATAAATAAATAAAATAAAAGTGTCAGCTCGACGGCGTTTAAAGGGCTGAGTTGGGAGTAATATAGCTTTATTAGCGTGGTACTGTGTGTAATATTTGAATGTTATTCTGTGTTCAGAACTAGAAATATCTATATGGAGAATGTAGAATTTTCTAGTTCTGAACACAGAATAACATTCAAATATTACACACCTATGAACATAGTATTAAAAAATCAAAGTAACTATTAAAATCAGAGTATAGTATAAGAATAAAAGTATCAATGTGATAAGATTGTGTAAATTAAGAAGATGTTAACCTGACTTTAAGAATACCGCTATGAACTGTAGTATTTAAAAATCGAACAACTGTCTGTCAAAGACAAACTGAATCAAGTTGAACTTCAGGTAGTTTCTGAGAAAGTGAATTTATTAATTGCACAATTTTTGTAATTATAAGGGAGGCTCAGATCAATCTTATAGCGGTCTACAGTTGGGAAAGCAATTTTAGCAAGATGTTACTACAGATCATGGAGCTACAATTTCATGTTTACCGTGAACAAATTTGATAATGATTCTTATTCACATATTTTATTATTCTAGACCAATTTTTGGAGGCTCAGATCAATCTTAAAACGTTTACAGTTGGGTTAACAATTTTAGCAAGATGTTGCTAAAGATCATGAAACTACAATTTCATATACCGTGAACAAATTTGATAATAATTCTTATTCACGTATTTTTATCCTTCTAGAGCTCGGATAGAGTAATCTGTAGAGATGGATATATAGATAGATCTTTCTTGATCCATAGGCATATAGATGCATAAGATCACGTCAAAATTAGAAAACCATCACACAAAATAGAGTCCAAGTCAATACTAAGTTATACATTTCAAGTAACCATAATCATCAGAAAGTACCAAAAAAACCAAGCAATCAAATCAATGCAACACTTCAAAAAAATCAATATCATAGACAAATAATCTAGGTACCTTTAATAACGAATAGGTACCTTCACCAGAGACAAATAATCCATTAAACGGTAACTTTTCTATGTCAATACTAAGTTGTAGGCCTATTTATGTTTTAAGTACTCATCAGAAAGTACCATAACCAATCAAGTCAATGTATTACTTCAAAGCAAGAACAACATTTTAATTGCAATTTCCTACCTTTTATGATTCCCCTCTATCTGAACCTTTCTATTTGCACAATAATCATCTCTAGAAACATGAATAGCACGGTTCTATTACCTACTTGTTACGCTCCATAAAATTCAATAAATAGAAATAAAACGGAACTGTTCGATTGTGACTCATTGAGAGAACTGAAACTGAGCATTGATTCTGTCTGCTCTTGACAAAAGTGATAAAGCCAACTAAATAAACTGAGTTTTATCTCGCAGTTGAACTGTGATTGTGGGAGGGCAAGAATAAGGAAATTACACATTTGTAACTGCCATAGTAAATCTAATTAACAAATAACGATATCAGTCTCTCAAAATAAATCAACCTCGTGAGTGTAATCTGTATTCCCGTTTGTACCACAAATAGATTGATCAATAAACGTCTAAAATAATGAATACATGAAGTTTCGTAGTAACATTTCGTTTGAGATTGAAAATATTGAAATTCTGTTAGAGTTGAATAATAGTTGTGATTGTTGACTTGGACACTATTTGAAAAATAATTGATATTGATAGTGATTGTTGACTGAAAGACACTATTTAAACAATAAATGAGTATTATCATATGTGAAACCTAAAAATCCTGGGATAGGTTATTCAATCTACATATATAAGCATTACCTGCAATACGAATAAGTTATTTATTTATTAGAACAGTCACAAACACGATATTTGGAAAGAGAAACAGGCAATTGCCCAAAACTTCTTCAATTCCTTGATTTTGGCACATAAATAGTCCAAAGTGAGGTTAAGTTTAAAATTTCTGTTTTCACCAAAGATTAACACTCAGAGAATACGTATTCTGACTCAGATAATGACTGGTGAATTTTGAATTTCGAAGGGTTGATAAGAGCCGGAAATAACACTAAACAATCCGAAAGTTTCAATAATATTGAAATAAACTTGAAAATTTTGAACAGAAAAATTAAAACTACTATCACTGCAACTATAATTGTTTTATTGTGGGCTATTTCACTAGACAATACACTTGGAAAGAGTAATCTGGGACACTTTTCTACACTTTATACTTTACTTTAGGTTACTAAACTATACACTTCTATCACTTATCAACAATATTTTATATACTTATCTATTCTAATTACTTATAATCTTATATGCCTATCTACTATTCAATCTACTATATACTAAAAAAACAATAATCTGGGACAAACAATGAAAAATTTCTTGATTTTGAAACATAAAGTTACCGATATCTTATCTTCGTTTGCATTATTTTTAAATTTAACCTTTTAAAATATTATGCCAGTTGTCAATCAACTGTAGAAATGCAAGTGAAGAACAGAGAGATTGTAATCCATTGAGATAAAAAATATTTTTCAGAATTATCATAACTCATATTATCTGAAAATTCAAATTACTTCATTCAATGCTTGAAGTAATAATTGACATGCAATTTCGAATCACTTAGCTGCCTTTGAATCCGCAAATCAGAAAAAATTGCACAAAAAATTGAAATTGAAAAACTCAATGCTATAAAATAGAATAAGCTCATGCAAGTGAGAATCATTCATTTGAACCGATCCGAGCTGAACGCTAAAGTAAGAACGCTACCACCTATCTTTGTATTCAACCAGTTGATTAGAAAATTACGTTTTCCTCATTTTTTCATTGAAGAACAAAATTCCGCCACACATAATTGACGAACCATGACAAGCTCAAATACTTTTAAGTAACGATTGTATTCAAGCGCAAACAGAGATGCACTACACAACTCAACAAAATCTTCATAAATCGCAGGCAGTATTTTTCACAGTTCAAGTCAACCTTCGAAACTACGTAATATTCAGCAGTTTAACTTAACACTTCTCATCAAATTTGAAGATCACTCAAAAAATTAAAATTGATTTATATACTGTATCTCTAAATTTCTGTGATCCTAAAAAAAGTTTTGCAGTAGAGAGGAACTCATTACATAGTGGTAAAAAAACCAGTACTGTGAAAATTCATAATTTTATGTGACAAAAGTTATCAGTAACAATAAGAATTGGGGGAATTTTCACGATGTATTGTATTTGTTTTCTTGTATTTTCTCTTTGTCAGTACACAATCGGCAGGATTGGAACGTTTTTAAATGTTATTTAATTTGATTAAACTTCCTATTTAGAAGTTTTACATCTTCTAAACGTATTAGCAGAGAGAAATAATCAAGATCTTAAACAGTATCTTTGACTCCATGGTATTAGCTCATCTTGTGATAGGCCAACCTCAATATAAAGCCCTAAGTCCACTGAGAACTAATTCGGCATTAATTGATTGGAAACTCATTCATTGCATGCTGGTTTTGAGTGAGGAAGTAGGTAGAGGCAGTGGGGGAGAGAGAGAGAGAGAGAGAGGGTTGGCATTCAGCCTGCTTTTCATTCAGGGAGCGTGGATCGTATTGATCAGTGGTTGCCACTTGGCTTGCATTGCCGATTCAATGTTGGTCAACACTTAAGCTCTGTAGTGTGATCATCAAAATAATGTACTTCGAATTTGCGACTATTCTCTCACGACCACGATCCCGTTTAAGGACAGGTTCATATGGTTTAATATAGGTTTTATGTCATGAACTGTTTA
Source organism: Nilaparvata lugens (assembly GCF_014356525.2). Taxonomy (NCBI): domain Eukaryota; kingdom Metazoa; phylum Arthropoda; class Insecta; order Hemiptera; family Delphacidae; genus Nilaparvata; species Nilaparvata lugens. The sequence goes on from NC_052511.1 coordinate 16,877,993, forward strand.
AATCGAAGTTCAACTTATAAATTATCTGTCAAACTTTTATTATCATTCTAGGAGCATGTTTGTGAAATTATGAAGAATGTGCAGTATAGTAATAGTAGTATTTATCTATACTATATAAGCCTACTGTCCTCATTTGCAGGGCTCTCTATAGTTTCATTTAAGCTACTATAGGCCACTAATTATTCATTCATTAGATCAGTTTACGCTCATGTAATATAACAAGGTTCACGCTATAATTGCAGTGGAGAAAGATAGGAGAACAGCATTGTCGATTATCTGCCTTGCCACTGCCATCTATAGAGGATAGCTCAAACCGGTGCATCTGATATTAAATGTTCATTCTTGTAATCAATTGTAAATAAAATGAATTATTAAATTATTAATTTTCATAATTGAGAATAAATATTTGGTTACCTATTTAATAATATTACTACATTGTTAAAAAAACGATCTGGCTACGTTGATTGATTTATTATTTGCCTTTATTAGGGCGGAGTTAGTACTCCTGGTCCTCTCCCACACAACCCTTGATTGATTGATTATTTGCCGTTATTAGTTGCGGAGCTAGAAAAGAATGATAGCGCTATCTGCTTTATCGAATGACAGGGTGGCCACCCATTTTATAATAAAAAATCATGAGTAATTCCCGGTTTTCCAGAGTAAAATTTCAAATTTTCAAGGTAGAGTATCCGTGGTATTTGAGGGAGAAAGATACATTCATAAAGAATTATGGAAATCTTCAGTTTGATCTTCCATGACGAATTGCAAATAGCGTATTCAAATCTCCAAATATATTGATGATTTTTGACACTACAGACTATCCTTGTTAGGAATTAATACGTTCTTTTAACTACTCATGTGTGGTTACTGTTACTGTACACTTCTTTACAAAATTAATTGAAATTCTTCTTTCCTAAATTAATTGAAAATTATGAAAAATTCATTATAAATTGGAAAATTCTTGAGGAATTCAAGGTATTTTTCCCAGTTAGTAAAATCATGAGGAATTCAAGGTTCTCCCGGTTTTCCCGGTAGGTGGCCACTCTGAATGACGTGGACCTCACTATAGCGCAGAACTTCACACAGTCCCTACACACAAATTGACAGTCTTGTAGAGAATTCCAAATAATTTTGTATTGTGTAACTTCTTTCCTGTGATTGAGTTATGTTTTTCAGAGCAAATAATTGAATTTCAAGTTACCGTTGTCATTTCGAGCAGAGAACTGCCTAGTTGCCTAATCACTCATGACAGAGATCCCAATCACACAGACTGTTAGTCTTGTAGGGTAATTTCCAATTTTATATAGTACAACTTTTTCATGTAATATTTTTTTTGTTGAAATAAATTTGAGTTTGTTGTTACCGTTGTCATTTTGGTCGAGCAGAGGACTGTCTAGTTGCCGCTGCAGCTGCCGGGTCTCCTGAGTCAGACTGCGCACGCGCGTCAGCAGCTCCTCATAACTAGACACGGGCAGCGTCATCGCCAACAATGCCCGCCTATTAGCATCTGCAACAATCAATCAACAAATAATTCATCACCAACAAGTGAAAATATTCTATAATTAAGTTGAAACGTGAGTATCTATGTAAAGCTGCGTACAGACTTGTAAGTCACAAGCACACAATTTCGTTTTCCATCAGCTGATGCTGAGCTTATTCACAGAGAAGAAGGATCTTTTTTACTTTGTGGCTTATTATATCTGTATTTCAACGTTCCCGTACGAATACAGATATAATCAGCTGGTGAAGAGAGGAATGCGTGTGTTCGTGGCGCTCAAGTCTGTACGCACCTTAAAGTTGGGTTTTGGTTTGTGTGTAAATTTCGTCGTCGACCACGACAGGGAGGGGATTTTAGATCGGTTAGATTTAAATTTTTCTAGATAACCTAGAAGGTTCTGTTTAATTTTGTTTTAAAGGGAGAGATGAGGTTTTTCATTTTAAATGACAAATATGTTGATATTAAACGAAATGTTTGATAATTTTAGATATGACAGATACCGAAAATAATGAAAAGTTATTTAACCAGCTGTTTTAGCACATTTGAAATTTGGACAATATGGATGTCAGCCGACAACAATGCTTGTCGTTGTCGACGTCTGCACACAAACGAAAACCCAACTCAAAGCGTACATTGTGGTTCGCGCTAAATATGTATTCATGTGATGTAACAAGAACATTTAAATAGGAGCACAAAAACTGATGACAAAATTGAAGTTTTGAAGACTCTTTCAAAATGATGACAAAATTTCAGTATTAAATGCATATACTCATTGAATACAAATAATCCAAGTTTTACTAACAACTCCCTCAACCCCTCAAGAGAGAGGTGCCCTTCCACTGCGATGACAGGGCACCACATTCCTGTACCCATGTTGTCACGTTATTTTTTATATTTAAATAACGATTAGCCTCCTGCTTGGCATCAGTCGGTAGAGCATGAAATATTTCAACAATTATAAAAATTAGGTCGTGGTTTTTTATAGGATACAGTCTCGTAAAAATCTTTGTAGGCCCAGATATGAGCTTCCACAATAATTTTGATAATTCATTAAAAAAATATATATATAATACTTATCCTATAGTATTGAGGAATTAAAATAAATCGCACACCATAAACAATTTGATACATATATTAACAAATATTGCAAAAAATAAATCAGAGCAAAAAATATATAGAGCGATAAAAAATATATAATATAAAAATAGAACAATAATCGCAATCAATAAAATATCACAGGCTAAATACTATTCTCTAAATTCTATAGCACGAAACGTTACCATGTGCTTTTATTTTATGATCATATGCATCTATTTGCATGTAGCTGCGATATCAGCTTGCTAATACTTGTCGACTTAGACAATTCCATTAAAAATAGATTTCTTAAAAATCAGCTTGATAAATTGACAACCAATAATCCAAATATATATATTAAATTCTATGGTACCTAATAGATTTCTTTGTAATGAATATATATTTTATCTCAGGGTGCGAGATTCGGCACCTGACGGAATAAATAGAGCAATTCATCTAGTGAATCAGAGCTACAACAAACTATCGCAAATTATATTGCAGAAATTAAAGATCATATGAATATGTATTAACAGCCTAGATTTTATACTTCTTTGATTTATAGAACTTCTGATATGTGGATTTATTCGTTATTTTTCTAATAAAATACCTTTAGTACTACATTTACTTGCGCAAGTATTTTTTACCAAATTCTTAATTTATTAGAAACCCTTTCGACGAGCTAGCTTTGATTCTTATTTTATTTTCGAAGCACTGAGGGCGCCCTATCACTATTTCAATATTTCTCACTCACGTGTCGAAATTTTCTTATGAGCTGCTGATGTCGATCCAACTCCTGGTGGTCCTGGACTATTGTAGCCGGAGTCGTCTCTTCCAAGGGGTTACAAAATTATTTAAAAATAAAAATGACTTTTGCTTTATAAGAGCATCACAAAGTCTTATAAGAAATTTAGTAATTCAATTTAACTTTAAATTATTACAAGATGTAGCAAGGTATTACGCTCTATAATTTTTAGTGACCTCTCATGGTGGCATTTGGCAGGCGAGTGTCGGTTCTCCCTTCTCAATTTTACAATTCTCATTTCCGATTTCTAAATTTACATAAAATTTGAATATCCTAGTCCTCCGCCATTCAAGGTTCAAATAGACCGTACTAAAATATTAAATTATTACTTATGTTGTATATTTAATAATTTCTTTGCCTTCGGGCCATATCCAAAACATAGATTATACAACAATTTTATACAAATTCTATTTATTTGTAGAAATATATACAAATATTTTTGAATCGGCTCACTATTGCCGCCTATCAATTGCCATTATGTGATTGGTGCATGCAAATTGTTACAGTATTCATGCGCCTGGTAACCTCCTATTTCCTTGATACATTTAATTATTTTTATTGGGTTTTTTAAATATGCTCTCTACATGCTAGTTAATTTTTTATATGTTATTATTTGTTTCATGCATCATAATAATTAGCCACGTGAGACCTTTAGTTCCTCAAATTGCATACCGTTTTGCCACAATAAATTTCTGCCAAGGTGTTTGGTCAGATTCTACGTTGCATGGCTCGGTCGATCGTTAGGTCGCCGATCACTAAATGTTTATGCCTAACCTCAACCTTCAATATTTTATATAATATTATATATTAGCAAAAAATTATTTCAATTCCTCTTAGGCTGTTGTACAGTTTAGCCAGGACAATCTGATATTATCTAATCTTTATGTTATCTCTTTGGCGATATTAGCCAATTACTTCACTTAGACCTATAAATATTTCAGCTAGGGATTTTTGTTTATCAATCCAAATTAAATATGTTACAATGTGTACATTAAACTCTTGGTGATCGGTTATTTGAGTCTCGGTTATCGAGCTACCGACGGTTATCGCCATCCAAAGCTGAGCTAGTTAATGACAAAGCTTAATAAATTGAAGGACTAAAAGGGGGAGAAGGTAAGTGTTTATTACAAGTTTTTCATCCAATCAATAAGTTTTGCAAACTTCCACAGTATCTATGACATTCCTATCACAAACGCAACACTGTAGCCTACTTGACATTCATACGTTGACATTGCCACAGTTTTTCCATTTCGAGGAGGTTCCGGTCACAGACCATACCAGGTTTGGATTTGGACACTATTAAAGGTTTTAGTTATAGATAGTCTGTAATCTTTAGACTATGGTCTGTTGGATTTAGACAGGTTTGGTTTATGCTTATGGGCAGGTTTGGACTTGGACCCTACTAAAAAAAAATATGGTTATAGTATATCATCTAAAGACTAAGGTATGTTAATTCATAAGACAAGAATTTCAATCCATTAATATGGATTGACCAGACAGTATAGGTATATTGATTGACAGACCAGATATGTTAATCCATTCACAAGATCATCATATCTAAATTTTCATTGTGAATTAATAGGTTCTTTATGTTGACAGTAACAATTCATGAACTTCTTGTTCATACTACACCGTGTTGAATTTATCAATTTTATACTGTTGGTTAGACAGGATCATTCTTCAACCCATTATTAAGTGACTTCACTTTATATCGTATGTGTGTTTGATATTGAATTTTAATTCGAATTTGTTGTGTGTTGAATTAGAGTTAGAATGTGGCGTTGTCTGTAGCTGTGATCAGTAGAATGGCAATAAAATTATATTTATTTATTTTATTCAACAATTTTCTAGCAATCCATTTCTTATGATTCCGTTGAATTTTCGATAAAATAGAGACTTTTCTGGAAGGAGACAAATTCACTTACAATCAAGTTCTATACTCTCAAACCCTCTTTTCAGACATAATAAAGGGGTGGAGAAATCGGAAGCGAGGCAAACCAAGTCCCCCAACGACAACACAAAAGTGAAAGGAGTAGTTAGAAAAGTTGAAAAGTTACGAAAATAGCAGTCCAACTTTAAAAAGCTTCCCAAAGTTCGTCTACTACTCCAGTTACTAATACGACGCTGAAAAGCACACCAACTTGCTGGAACTTTCCAAACCGAAGCAAAGTTGAGACAAAACATGCATTATTACACGCCTTTGAGCAACAGTCACAAAATTTCATTGTTAGATGGCGCTCGAGAGGAAGAGATTGCGTTGATAGAATTTTTGAAGAAGTTAAAGTTCGTCTTAGCATAGAATACTATAGTGAGGTCCACGTTATAATGGCAGTATTTTATCAACATTGGTGTTGCTATCCTTGTCTGACATTCTTGTATCATCTTCCTATAGTGAGATCCACCTATTAATGGCAGTATTGATTAACGTTGTTGTTGCTATCCTTGTCTATCACCCTGGTATCATCTTCCTATTGTGAGGTAAACGTTATAATGGCAGTATTTTATCAACATTGGTCTTGCTATCCTTGTCTATCATCTTCGTATAACCTTTGCCTCATCTTCCTATAATTTTCGTATCATCTCATATATCATATCATTTATCATATATCATATCATCTCAGTATTGATCAACATTGGTGTTGCTATATTGTCTATCACCCTTGTATCATCTTCATATAGAGAGGTCCACGTTATAATGACAGTATTTGATTCACATTAGTGTTGCTACCTTGTATATCAATCGACACAAAGCAGATAGCGCTATCCTTTTCTACCTCCGCAACGTTGCCTGATCGTTTTTCAACAATGTGGAAATATAATTTATCAACAAAATATTTGATCTCAATTATGAAAATTTATCATTTGATCGTTTTCTTGACGAATAAATATAATTATTGATCATTTAAAACAAGAATGAACAGTTGATATTACATCACATATACCGGTATCAGCTATCCTCTATAGAAGACTGTGGCAAGGCAGAGAATCGAGACAAGACAGGCAATGCTGTTCTCCTATCTTTCTTCACTGCCGTTATAACGTAGACCTCACTATAGCCACTTAGTAAAGCACACGAGACAAAAATCACTGAATATTTAGAAAGACAATTCAATATTGATTGTAACCTTTCCCTTGCTAACTTATTAAAATCACATTTTAAAAAACTTTAAAGCTCTAAATTCATGAATATTGGATTGCAGCAATGTGCAGCAATTTAATAAGTAAATAATATTGTAAAAAAAAAACGAAATAAATGTATGATGTATTCAACAAATAAGTTCTAGTCTTTGTTTCTAAAAAAACGACTCATCCACATATTAATACTCTGTTCTGATTGAGTTATTTTTTCATAAGTTTTAATAAAAATGTGGTGTTTGGTCTTGCAAGACCAGGCAATACAGTAGAACGTCAATAATCCGGATTAATTGGGACGGGACCCATCCGGATTATCAAATTATCCGGATTATAGAAATTGCGTTAAAAAAACGGTCAGCACGCACTATTCAAGAAGCAAAGCTGTTAAAATTGCATATACAGTATTCAATTATTGGTAGGTAGAGTATAAGGTAAATACATTAAAAATTTCTCCTCGCTTCGCGCCATTCTCCCGTCGCCAACTCTAAAGTAAGGAGCTTAGCGCCGAGGGCAGAAGGTACGAAAATTTTATTTCTTGTCAGAGACGAATCCGGATTATTGACGGTCCGAATTTTTGACATCCGAATATCGACGTTCTACTGTACATTTTAATTTGTGATAAAGAATCAATGTTTAAGATACGCTAAGCTTGGCGATATTTTATGATGTTAGGAGGTTGTTGATAACTAGATATTTATAATGGTATAAAACCAAAACTAGTATTTCCAATTATATAAATATTTAATAAATTAAGTATTTTCGATAATACCAACTCATTTTCATGTAACACTGATGAAGAATAAAAACCCCAAACATCGCCAAACTTATCAAACAAAAGTTTCAGTAGAAAGTTACATATTGTGCCCAATCAACCATAACCTTTAAAGCAGTGATCAGGCCACAGTTCACTGAAACATACCAACAAAGGTGAAGGCACGGAGATTGTACAATCACGGTCATGGTGCAATCGAAAGGAAGCAATCAGGACAATTATCAATCAATTCATAATTACTTCGAAAAGTGACTCTGGTGTAAAATTGGTGAAAGTTGCACAGTTCAGATGTAAGATCATGAACAAAACATGGGAATGAATGTGCAGTCCCGATTTTATTGCTAATGTAATATCACTATTGCTTGAGTAAACATTTATGCCTGCAGTTAAAAACATGGAGTAGCTTTCAAGTGATAATAATAGAGATTCTGCTCTTTGAATCAGGCTAATTATTACACATTAATTGAGACACTTTTCCGAACTAGCCACCTACGAATAGAGAATGATCACTCAGATGGTGAGAAATTTGCCTAGAACGCAACAGATCATTATTCAATTGTAAGAAGGAAAGAGGTACCTGGAGATGATAAATGATGTACCTTTAAGATCGAATCTTATGCATTAATTTACTAGCCGACAGGCTCGCATTGCTCGCCTTACCCATCCAGCCAAGGGCAAGGGACTCCCTCCGCCAGCTGAATCATTCAAAAATGAGACCAGCAGGCTTGCTTCGCTCGCCTGCATTCTTCATTTGAGCTTGTCAATTCATTTTCATTTTTCCTCTCGTTAAATAGTCAATACAGACATTCAGGTTTGTTTAAATCACAAGTTGACTGGGACAATGCAGAAAAACGATGAAAAACACCGATGAGAACTTTTAATATGAAAATGAAACATTCTCTACTTTGAAACTCTCTCTAAAAAAAATTAGACCCTAGCTGAGTATTTGTAACGAATATAAACGTTTTCTATCGACTAGTTCTCGAAAAAGTTTATATTAACCTCAAGAGACCCATAGACGTAACACTTGCATTTGGTCTACACTTATGCCAACTTGGAAGTTTGAGGACCTAAAATTTACCTACGTATTACTTCTATGTTAAACTATTTTATTATTACTATGGTAAACTTTGGGTTGCATCCGTCTTGAAACACATCCGTTACTACGGTACATCAATTTCCCAGATCAAAGCGAAAATTCCACTACTTGTACCTTTACGTTATAATGGCAGTGTTTGATTAGCAATGGTATTGTCTATCATTCAACAAAGCGGATTGCGCTATCTCCTTCTCGCTTTGCTCTGTTGCCAGATCGTCAGTCAATAATAATTAATTAATTCATCTTAATTATGAAATTATTGAAAAATAAAATTTCTTGCTTAATAAAATATAATTGATTATTTTAAACGAGAATGAACCGTTAATATTACATCAATAAACCTGTATCAGCTACCGTTTACAGAAGGCATTGACAAGACAGAGGATCGGCAACGTTTTTCTCCTATCTTTCTCCACTGTCATTATAACGTGGACCTCACTATAGTATCATATAATTATAGAAGATGCAGTCTCTAATAATCTTCCATTATTCATCTATGCTCAGTGAGTATAAAATGTTACATTCTATACTCAATGTCTATGCTAGTGTCAACCTTTTCCAACTGTGCTCGATTTTTTGGACACTGACAATGATGGTATTGATGATTTGTCAAGTATTTTCAATTACATGTGGAACATTATCACACGGATATAATTAATTCTCCATATTATAATAGTGATACTCTACACAGATTTAGGGATCTGGAAAATTATCACACATATATATTTCTTAAAATTATAGCCTAATAGTGATAATCTACACAGATATAGTGATGCATCCTCCTTTGAACGGATCCGTCAAGCCTTGCGGATCACGAGGAGCGCGTTTGCGTGTCCCTTTGCGTATGTGAGCCACATACTTTCCACTGTATGACAATATGCGCTACGGCCTCTTCTAATTCCATTTCGTTCCACACAAAAAACGTATCGTGAGATGGGAAGATTGTTAAATCACTTTTCTGGCTACTGATACACAGACACACAGACGTGATACAACTAGCATTTACGACCATCATGTTCCACCAAGAGTTTACATCCGTTACAAGCAAAGCACGAGTTTTTCAAGTCATGAGATTGATTTTAAACCTAGGTTATATGCTTCTCTTATTAAAATCTTTATATTGTTTTTGTTTAAATCGCAATGAATTGATTTGATTTGATGAGAGAGAAATGGATCTCTTGTGAATCTCTACTAAATTATCTTTCGATACTTATTTCAAAGAGGTTCAAATTTGTGTTATTGGTAAGTTAGCTTGTTTAATAGCATTCAACATTTTTATAGTTTTTGAAATAGATTTATCTGAGAAAATAGCACTGTTGATTTCTTAGTAAGATTTATTTCAATGAGGTTCAAATTTGTATTATTGGTAAGTTAGCTTGTTTAAAAGTGATTTGAAATCTAGGTTATATGATTCTCTTATTAAAATGACTATATTATTTTTGTTTAAATTGCAATGAATTGATTTGTGAATTTCTATTCACAATGAATTCACAAAAATATTCACAATGAATATTGAATCTCTATAAAATTATCTTTCGATACTTATTTCAATGAGGTTCAAATTTGTATTATTGCCGAGTTAACATGTTTAAGAGCATTCAACATTTTTATAGTTTTTGAAATAGATTTATCAGAGAAAATAGCACAGGTGACTTCTTAGTAAGATTTAGCTAACATCAGTTATTTAATCAAGCATCTTAGCATCTCAATCAAACATCAAGAGTAACCATTCCAAAGAAAGGATAAAAAAAGCAACCCACTCTTTCGATACAATGTTTATCGTGATCTAATAAGACCTGAAGTTCAAAGCACTTATAAATGAATATCTTTACTCATGTATTCGAATCATATTCGTTCATTCAATTCGACCAATATTTTATATAAAATATTACGGTTTAAACAGTATACATGATGTAGTGACATATATTGAACACACTTGAACCTACAGTAAGGTCCACGTTATAATGGCAGAATTTGATTGACAGATTTTGCTATCCTTGTCTATCATTCAACAAAGCAGATAGCGCTATCCTTTTCTAGCTTCACAACATTGCCAGATATTAGGGAGGAATTTACAATATGTGCTAGTGGTTTGATTATTGCTGGTAAAACTTTTTTGACAACTGTCATTGGAATGTCATCCGGACCAGAAGAGTGTTTGTTTTCAAATGACATTACTATTTTTATTAATTGACTCTCGCTAATAGGATTAAATCTAAATCTTAAGGAAGTTTGACAACTTTGTAAAACTGGTACATATACAGGTATCGAACTTTTAGGAATATCCGGAATTACAAATTGTCAACTGCTGTAACGAAAAAATCATTAAAAATATTGCTAACACAATGAGGGTCCGTTGAAAGTGCACCATTACTTATTACACCTAAATTAGAATTATTCTTTTACTCTTACCCACCTCAGCATTATAATTTTCCAAGCTATTTTGTTCTTGTTTTTGGAATCCATTATTTTTTTATCAAAGTATTTCTGTTTATTTTTTTGTATCATAAGTTTGAGAGCTTTTCTATTATTTTTTATTTGAATCTTTAAATCTTCTCTTTTAGTTCGTCTATGTAAATTTTCCAACTCTAATAATTCATTTTTTTTATCATTGACAAGACAGAGGATCGGCAACGTTTTTCTCCTATCTTTCTCCACTGTCATTATAACGTGGACCTCACTATAGTATCATATAATTATAGAAGATGCAGTCTCTAATAATCTTCCATTATTCATCTATGCTCAGTGAGTATAAAATGTTACATTCTATACCCAATGTCTATGCTTGTGTCAACCTTTTCCAACTGTGCTCGATTTTTATGGACACTGACAATGATGGTATTGATGATTTGTCAAGTATTTTCAATTACATGTGGAACATTATCACACGGATATAATTAATTCCCCATATTAAAATAGTGATACTCTACACAGATTTAGGGATCTGGAAAATTATCACACAGATATATTTCTTAAAATTATAGCCTAATAGCGATAATCTACACAGATATAGTGATGCATCCTCCTTTGAACGGATCCGTCAAGCCTTGCGGATCACGTGGAGCATGTGTGCATGCGTGTCCCTGTGCGTGCGAGAGCCACATACTTTCCACTGTATGACAATATGCGCTGCGGCCTCTTCTAATTTCATTTCGTTCCACACAAAAAACGTATCGTGAGATGGGAAGATTGTTAAATCACTTTTCTGGCTACTGATATACAGACGGGATACAACTAGCATTTACGACCATCATGTTCCACCAAGAGTTTACATCCGTTACAAGCAAAGCACGAGTTTTTCAAGTCATGAGATTGATTTTAAATCTAGGTTGTATGCTTCTCTTATTAAAATTTCTATATTATTTTGTTTGAATGGCAATGACTTGATTTGATTTGATGAGAGAGAAATGGATCTCTTGTGAATCTCTATTAAATTATCTTTCGATACTTATTTCTTCAATGGGTTCAAATTTGTATCATTGGTAAGTTAGCTTGTTTAAAAGTGATTTTGTGGTTATTATATGCTTCTCTTATTAAAACTTCTATATTATTTTTGTTTAAATGGCAATGAATTGATTTGTGAATCTCTATTCACAATGAATTCACAAAAATATTCACAATGAATTGTGAATCTCTATAAAATTATCTTTCGATACTTATTTCAATGAGGTTCAAATTTGTATTATTGCCGAGTTAACATGTTTAAGAGCATTCAACATTTTTATAGTTTTTGAAATAGATTTATCAGAGAAAATAGCACAGTTGACTTCTTAGTAAGATTTAGCTAACATCAGTTATTTAATCAAGCATCTTAGCATCTTAATCAAACATCAAGGGTAATCATTCCAAAGAAAGGATAAAAAAGCAACCCACTCTTTCGATACAATGTTTATCGTGATCTAATAAGACATAAAGTTCAATGCATTTATAAATGAATATCTTTACTCATGCATTCGAATCATAAACGTTCATTCAATTCGACCAATATTTTATGTAAAATATTACGGTTTATACAGTATACATGATGTAGTGACATATAGCACAGTAGTGCTATCCTTGTCCATCATTCAACAAAGCAGATAGCGCTAACTAGAAATTGAAACGAAAAGGCTTTATAACAAAAGTAGACACAAAATATACTTTAAAAATGTGGTCCAAAGTAGAATAATTAACACCTATATTGATAATTCATAAAAGGTCAGAATTCAGAGAAATACCAAACTGAAAACTGAAACATAAAAAAAACAAATCACAGTGCTAGGTTCAATGTGTAATAATACTTTATTATTTGATCATTGAAAAATATATTTTCTTGACGGTTAAAATATAATAATTTATTATTTTAAACAAGAATGAACAGTTGATATTACATCAGATATACCAGTATTAGCTATTCTCTATAGAAGGCAGTGGCAAGGCAGAGAATGGGCAACGCTGTTTTCCTATCTTTCTCCGCTGCCATTATAACGTGGACCTCACTATAATGTAGGTACTCATCTAATCTAAACATATACTTCTATTCAATTCTAAATAATTATATTCTAAGTATTACTCTATTCTAGTAGAAAACTCTATTCTAGTAGTATTTGTGGGTCAAGTGGAAGAGGGGGCTCTTATTGCCTCAGATTCGCCCACAACACTTTTAATATTGTAAAGTTAAATAAAAAGGCATTTATCTATCTATCTATCTATCTATCTGTTATCATTTATCTATTATAGTGGGGTATCATAATTAGAACTAAGTTTAGTATTAGCAACTTTTGTATGTATAATCATAGAGAAACAATAGTGTAAGTAGATATCCCATGGTATAGGGAATTTATGTCGCAACTTTTACTGTTATCTCAAGACGATTAATGTCGATTATTGTCAATTTTCACTGTTTTGTTGGGGTGATAGTGTATGAACGGCACAATTTGAGAGACTACCAGCGTCACACAGCTGCATAGGAAAGAACTACGTGAGCTATCGGCTTGGGATAACAGTAAAAGTTGCGACATAAACGCCCTATACCATGGGATATCGTTTCTCTATGGTATAATATGATAATAATGTATATGTTTTGTCAATAAACTCCTCCGGTTGCAATTCATTGGCAATCAGAGAAACTATTATTATCCATCTATTCAATTCAACGCCAAACCAATCGTATATTTTAGCTTCAATTTCCCTGAAAAGGTCCTGATGATGATGACCTGAAGCCCATAAATCACTGCCCATATACAAGAAGCAGAGAGCTCAGGTAAACTTTACATTACGTAAGTCTTCCCTACCTATCATCAGGACACAACCCTATGGAAAACAGGGCAAGAAAATCAGGCGAAAGACCCGCTGGAGAAGAGCTCGAATTTCTTTTATGACCAGCGACGCAGTTTGGCTTCTATCGATTATGGAAAGGATGTAGAGGCAAGAAAGGGAATGGGAAGAAAGGGAAAGAGCGAATAAATAGCCGAGAGGAGAGAGAGAGAGAGTGAGTGGAAGTGAGAGAGAGTGAGAGGAAGAAAAGACTAGACGAGAAAGGATTTGAATAAATTCTGAGGAAAGCTTGGAAATCACAGCTTGGCCTTCACTATGCAGCTACTGTATTACAGAACTAGCTCACTGCCAAAAGGATATCAATAACGCAGTGTAATAAAGAGATCCTGCATCTAAAGAGAAGTCTTCATTGCCTACTAAGGTATATAAACTTTCTAGAGAAAGTCTGCAGTTCCTATTTTGATCCACACATTTATTAATATCGTTCATTTCTCAAATATTTTGGTTCAACCGTTCATTCTCTCTATTCGTATCTAAAATTCATCATATTGCAGATTCGAGCTTTGTTTTGTGGCTTGAGTTTGAACAGAAGTGAAGCATGGATTCATGACCTGAATAATTTTCATGTTACTAATAGATTTTAAACGATATCTATTTTCCACTAAAATCAAATTGATAATAAGTTTGATAAAATCGCGGTATATAGAAGAAGACGGTAGGTGTCACGCGCATGTTTGTGCTAAATTTCCGGTGCAGCTGACGTCATTTTATATCAAATCATCTGTTTTTAACAAATAAGTTTCATAAATTATTGTCAATAGGTGTTGAAAACCTCGGATGATGGCGATGACGCAATCTAGCTGGCTGGCCACTGATCACACATTTCATGACCCCTACCGTTTTTATCTAAATACCGTGGATAAAATATCATATCAGATATCATAAGTGCCGGTTGCACAAAAGCCGGTTCAATTTCAATCGTAATTGATATCATGAGACCCAATCATAGAAGCCTTCTTTTCAAAAAAGCCTTTTCTTTTTGGTTATCGTGAAATTAATCACGATTAAAACCTAACCGGCTTTTGTGCAGCCGGGCCTATATTTTGTAATTGAAATTTCAGATCAGACGAAAAAATACAATAATCATCTTCAAAGAGCCAAATGGATTGAAACCTTAAGCAATACCTTTTTTAAATAAGATGTTATGCCATAACATTAATATTTAGAGTACTGTACACAGAAAATGTTTCTAACTTTCAATAAATCTGTGGTTTCTGACAATTTCTTAGTATTTTTATTTAATATGAATAATTACCACAATATCAACTTCTCAACTACACAAAAAGTACACAGAAAAATCCAAGTTACTAAATATCAACTGAAAATAACAAATCATGAAGCGAAAAGCCATCAAAAATTGTGCAAATAGTTATCTTAATGGCAGACTTACTTCATAAAAATATTCTTCAGTAACTTTATTGATGTTTCAATAACCAGTATTGCAATAAATAAGTTTTATTTTTTATCTCTTTTCTGTATAGGGCTACTTGTAATATAAATATAAAGAAAATAAAAATCTCAGTACCCTTTTTTTTAAAATATTTTATCCCAAAATATTTCAAAAAAAGGGTACTGAGATTTTTATTTTCTTTATATTTCAGTTTTATTTTCTATTGTTAGATCCAGAATAACATCATAGCAGGTATGATGTTTCTAAAGTGAGATTTACTTCAGACTATCAGCTCAGAAGGAGAATCATTCATGTTATATTGGGAATTCCAAGTTTGGAGTGGAACTCACTATAAACCTATTGACAAAACCTATAACACTAATGGTAAGCTCAACGACATAAATTAAATGAACCTCAAATTAAACCACATCAAATTAAACCAAATCAAACCACAGTACTCTTTCATTTAATACCAATAAATCATTAATAAGGTAATCAACAGATCCTGAGAATAAATCACTCTTGCAATCTTGTTAAAAACCTTGATAACTACTATGACAACAGCTACTGAGAGTTTTGTAAAAATGTCCTCTACAACAATCAACTGAACTACAGCTTTCAGAAAGGTCGAGTGATGTCAACCTTGAAAGTAAAGAAAGCTATCAATTCTCTATAACCTAATCGGCATACAAGAAAGAAATGATTGAGCTTACTTGAAAAACACCATTCAACTCCTTGAAGAAGACCAGGATCAATATGGGAGCGACAATAGTGGATCGGAATTTCTTTTCAGATAGAATTCAACATAACTCGGTACAACCTTGAGACAAGCTTTGACAATATAATCGAATACCCTTCTGGGTATGGATGCCACACAATGGTAAACCCTCATAATCAAAAATACAAAACTAGATTGAATGGATAGGGTTTAATCAATTAAATAACGATCGAGAGATCTAGAGGGAATTTCCATAGCAGACTTGATTTATCTGATTCATTTAGTTTAATAATTGAATATTTACATTCTAGTTCAATTTTAATTTGATAACTGTTTCCATTGAACTGTTATTTAAGGTCATGGATGGATAAATTTGTTTACTCATAATAATCACTGTACCTCAAAATGAACCCACCAATGCAGGTTGATCAATAAAAAGGGGGTGATCAATACTGATAAAACAATGACTGCAGTTGGTGAACTACTGATTATTTTTTGCTGAGGGTGATGCTCACATAAGCAAAAGGCTTGTACGTGGGAAATGGGAATGATGATAATGAGGATGAGAGATAATTAGCGTTTACTTAGCTTCAAATTATATCAGTGACAGACGCACAAAGCAACAGACAGAGGTATGCCGACAGACAGGGGAAAATCGCTCCGAATGTGTTGCATCGAACACAGACTGTATGCAGACGTTTGATTTTTTTCTCCGTCTCTCTGTTGCTGTATGCATACACCTTTGAACTGAATAATTATTTTTATAAAAATAGAATGTCAATTGATATGAGTCCACTCATATTATGAGTGATGGAATTACGCTACCATCAGCAAGACTATAAACTATTATTTGTGGCTATTATCTGGCGATTTATAAATAAGTTTCAATTATTTCAATCCATATCAATTATTATTATTATTATTCACGGCTATTATTTGGTGATTTATACATACGTGATTGTTTTAATTTTCCAATTTATAATCATTGGAATCGATTTACTTGGAATGATTTTTTTACTTACTTTTACTTTACTTTATGTGGCTCTACAGTCCATGATGAACTTTGGCCTCCTCAACATGTCGCTTCCACGTCTCTCTATCTTGTGCTCTCAGCCGCCAGTTTGTCACTCCCAGCACACGTTGATCACCCATCACGTCACCAAACCATGTTCTCCTTGGCCTTCCTCTTCTCCTCGTTCCAATCACTGTATCATCCATTATTCTAACCGGTCCCCATTCTTCAGCCATTCTCACTACATGAACCAGCCATAGCCTATGATTCTTCATGCTTTTATGGTGGTATAATATTTTTTTCCTCGATTGCTTCATCTATCTCACAATTATATCTGCCTCTCCAGATACCTTCGTCACATATTGGATCCCATATTCTTCTGTACATCCTTATCTCCAAACATCTCAGTGCTCTTTCATCTTTGCTCAATATCGTCCAAGTTTCAGCCCCATATATTACAACCGGCTTTAGCAATGTTTTGTGTTTATATTTTTTGTTTTACGGGCAATCAGTCTGCTCTTGATGAATTTTTACTGTGCATCAATAATTCAATGTATGATACATTTCCAAAGTGAAATATTAAAAATATTCAATTAGTGCTGTACTATTCTTTAGAAGGGAGGTCATTGAAATAATCAACTGAAAACTATGAAAGGGTTTGATGATTTATTTTTCACAATAATCTACATTTTCAACCTTGAATTAGATCCCAACAAACCAGGCTCATTTCGCGCAAGAATTTAAAAAATCTAGAACATCATCATTGTTTAATTTCAGCATTTTTCAACACTTCTCAAATTCTAACATGAAACCCCTGACCATTCATTGAGGCTCATATCTCATAATCGATATTTTATTGCTTATGATTCCCACATAGATCCATGTCATGATCCAGGGTACCGTAATTGATACTTTTTTGACAAAACACAACATATCATACAGTATATTTTTTGAAAAGCACTGGAGGTCCCATTTAACAATGATAACAGAATCACAGCAATTCTCAGTCATTGTTTAAGAAAAAAATTCAATTTAACAACAGGAAACACCTTTCCTAGATAATCAGGACTACATACCACTGGACGTTGCGTGAATAATCCCCATTTACAAATTAGGTTTCCTCCGTCACTGGTCGATAATGAGTCTACAGAGATGATTTACTTCTGAGAACGTACATTGCATGAATATAATAACATAATACAGCACCGATTTAGAGGTAGGCTCATACAGCACTTGCAATAGTGAACACATCATAAGAGAAGCACTCGATTACTTGAAACACTAGCGAATTTTCATAGGGAGAGCATATGAGTTATTGACAGTTTTTATTGCTAAATTTTACGGTTCAAATGAACTTTTAAAATATCAATCCAACAAAAAATATGACATGATTGAACCGTCACCTAATCACTCAGAACAATAATTGTAAATTGGTTTGTGCAATTGTAAATTATTTATAAAAATTGTTTCGAATGGACACGTTCATCGTCGGTCCCGGCTGACTAAGAGCAATTATTGTTATGTCATGTCAGAAGGTCTGAAATTGATCAGGCGCGATCTGAAAACTCTGACACCAGACCTGAGCTAGCCAGGTTAGTCAATATTATTAGTTATTGGAAAACTCGCCAATACGAAATAGACTAATAGAAACTTGACTGGCACTATTTGTCACTTGAGTTTGAGTGGGGACCCTAATTTATAGGCAATAAAAGCTAAATATATTTACATTATCTGTTGCTGTGGGATGGTTGGGATGATAGGTATTGAATAGAAAATTCTACAGTGATTTGAGCATGAACGTCAAGGTCTATCAGTGAAGTTCACTCTTCTAATTTTGGACATAAAATTTTTTATTCAATAAAATCCAACAGAAATTGCCGTTCTCCTTCTAAAATATTATATTGTTAAAGTTGGTTTATGTATTGAGATAATTATTAAAATCTGAAAAATATAGAATTATTCTCAAGCCTGTCTGATAACTCTGAGATGATGTAAAATAAGTTACGGTATTGATTTTTTCAGACATAACTTGTCATTAATAAATTGCATAGCTGACATTATAATATTGAATAGGTTAGGTGAAAACAAAAACTAGGCCTATTACTTCAATTTATGATATCTACATCAAGAAATCATCAGCTGACAAATTAGATTCTCCCCGGTATTTGGGATGTTGGGTAGGTACATACTCAAATAGGGTAATTTGCATGGTTCAAATATAACCGTACGCAATCAAAGCAGTTTATCACTTTATTACTTGATTATATTCTTAAGATGTATGGATTTAAAACACATAATCAACATAACAGTAAAAGAATGGGGTAGTGAATGTTATTGATAAACATTTCAATAACATACAACTTGAAAAAAATGAATTTCTAAAAGGATAAAAGGATAGTACTTACAGTGCGATTAATACACGAAATAAATATCCAATATTCACTTGAAGCACAATAAGTTTTCAAAATACTCAGAAACAACACAAAGTAACACAGCACAACTTCAAGACAATCAACACTGAAACTGAGACAGAATTCCTGCCATCTTGGTTAACTCTTCTCTCTTTCTCTTTTTCCCAATGCCAATACAATCATGGGGATGTTCCTTCTCAATGCATTCTGGTTTTGCCACTTCTACGCTACCTGTCGGTATCCTTTCAAACTACCTACTTAGCTAGACCGGGAAATTCAAACTACACCACAAAACAATGTACCTAT
Source organism: Nilaparvata lugens (assembly GCF_014356525.2). NCBI lineage: Eukaryota > Metazoa > Arthropoda > Insecta > Hemiptera > Delphacidae > Nilaparvata > Nilaparvata lugens. The sequence goes on from NC_052511.1 coordinate 16,897,526, forward strand.
TACTCTTTCACTAAATTTCTAATTTAAGCCGTTATAATCAAATAATATCTCTTTCATCGTTTTTATGAAATGGATTATAAAATATTTATTCAAGAGATAGTTCTCAACAATTTTAAATGTTGAAAAAGGGTTATTAGTTGCTGAACTAATATAACTGTTTTGCTAATATTTTTTATCAATAAATTTCAACTTTTTTTAGTATCCATACATAATCTTCATGATACAAGAGTAGTGTACCAGTATTTATTTCTCATAAAATATTTTAATTATTTATCAAATTTTAAATTCCGGTTTTATAGTTTTCTAAACAAATATACCGTCCCTATAATAACGGTATAGTAATCATTTTGCCATTCACTGGCAAACTCCTAGGTGTGTTCCCCTATTTTCTGCAGTATTGTCCCTGCATTTTTCCACTTTTTCCTAGTGCAATCAACCATGTAGCTTGACCAAATTATTTTTGTACTCTATCACCTTCAACTTATTATATATTTTATGAAGAAACAGAATGGGATACTCTGTTAATTTTTTGCTTTCTTATATTCTATAATAACCTTTAAAAGATTGGGTACTATACCAGCAATAAAATACACTATACAGGTGCAAACAAATTTAACATAAGTTAATTTGAAATCATTGATACCATATAGACACATATACTACCGTCATGATACAGTGTAGTGATGAACTTTACAGTAGCTAGGCTATTTTAGTATTTTACTGATTGGTATCAGATCTAATAAAAACTATTTTTTGTGCATTAGAGTTTTTTCCGTGGAAATTGAATGATAAAATAGTTACAAATTATTGTTCATGATAATTTATTTGATACAATATGATGAGAAACATACACGGTAATATTTCAGGAGGGTAACTTTATCATACATTTGGACGCTCTTTTCAAGAGAGACTAGATTCATTGTAACAATATTCTGAAATAAATACTCTCTAGAAACTTACACATTAACTTACTGTAATATCTCATCCCATCCATCTTAACTGGCCATACAAACAAATAATTATATACCGTTATTAATTTTATCATTTATTCAATTCCAATGACCAATGCTACTCTATCTATAGTGAGGTCCACGTTATAATGGCAGTGGATAAAGATAAAAGAATAGCGATGCCGATTCTCTGCATTAATTAATTATATTTCTACACTGTCAAAAAAATAATTGGCATCGTTGTGGACCTAGAAAAGGATAGTACCACTGGCTTTGTCAAATGATAGACAAGGATAGCAAAACCAAAGTCGATCAAATACTGTCATTATAACGTGGACCTCACTATAGATAATGATATTGATACTTGCAGATAATATTGTTATTCTATTGATTCAAGTTACACTGATTAGAGTATTATATTGAGTTATTGACTAATTCAAAAAAGCATTCCTCTAGCCATACCAGTAAAGATAATTATTTAAGTATGATTTTTTGAATCTTTGAAAGGGTAGGTTCTTTATTATCTAATGATACATAGTTTCAATGAGAAATGACACCCGTTCATCACTATTTTGAAACTGATTATCTTCATTCACCATAAATTAATCTTTAAATTGAAAATTATTACCAGCTAAGAAACCAATCAAAGTTCAATACAATGATTGTATATTAATTATTTGAAATTAATACATTAATCTCAACATTATTCCCTAAATTATTATAATTTTTTAATACTTCCATCACATTCATGCATAACACATTGATAAATCATACATCATATAATATTTATAACTACAGTATCAATTTTTGTTTAAAATATGTCGATTATTTCAAATTTAGGTTTTTGAATGACTTGAAGGCGGAATTCAACTCTATTCTTTGAGCATTTTAGAATATAATCTACAAGGTAGGTACTTCATTAGTTCTCAAAAATATGGATGATTAAATTTTTAAAATGATGATCAACAATCCTGGTAACTAAATAATAACTTTAACCTATATAATCCTGGTTTATGTACGGGAGAGCTAACATCTCATCATATAATGCTATAATGATGTAGGTACCACTTTTGATATTACAGTACTAGTAAGCACATTATTTGTTACCTAACCAAGAGTGTAATTTTATATCAATATCCTCAAAAAAGTATAAGAATCACAAATCTGTGCTTCTTAAAATTTGTATCCCTTTGAAGAACTATTTTTGTCCTCAACATCATTCAGATAATAAATACATGTCCCAGCACAACCTAATATAGTTTTCTTCCTGTTATGATTAAGATATTTATATAATGATTTTTGAAAAAAGGCTATAAATAGTAACAACAGCAATAATGTGTTGTAATGAAGGTAATATCAATCGGCTTATATTGAGTTTGTACACATGATTCCAAAACCGTAGGTCTTCTTGAGTTGAAGAAAATGGTAACTTAAATAATAATAATTATTATTCACTATAAACTATAAATTATAATTAAATTTTGGGTTGGAAGTGGTCCCCAAAATCAAAGTTCAGTCTTTGTTTTTCTCTCTCATTCCTATGATTTTTTGATGCTGTGCAATTTCCTCTCAAAATCTGAAAAATGCAGAAAAATAATGGGTTATATAAATGATCCAATAGGCCTATTGTTATTCAAGATATCATGAATTTATCATAAAAATTCTGTTGACAAATTATCTACAAGTCTTCTATTAACAAAATCTGAGCATTGTTCCACTGAATTAAATTAGTTCCTGTTTTCACATTTTTTAATATAACTTTTCAATGACTTCGAAGCACTCAAGCAGGAAGTATTTGATAGTTATCAGAGACATGTGATAGAAACATATTATTGTTATAAACATTGGCCAATGTACGCGACACAGAGTATAATAAATACATCTTTCTCTCTTTAATTTTCTTACCACATTATTCTAAAAAATAACTGCAGAGTCTTATTAGGTAGTTATTCACTTAAATAATGTAGGTAATTAATAAATGATGACATAGATTGTGTTAACAAAAAGAATTGAGAAATTATATTCCACTATAAAAAAAACTTAAATTTTACCTGGAATCATAAAAAGTGCAGGATTCCTGAGCTGAAATTACATTCAAGATAGGTACTCTGAATTCAAAGCTACTCTGTTTATAAAGAAAGAAAGCTTATTATGTTGGCCAACAATTTAAATTGAAAGTCATACATAATTTCGCTCCTGGGTTTTGGAAGATTTTGTGTTATAAATAGTCACGGATAAGTACAAATTTTGTATTAATTTCATTATTAATTGTTTCTTGATCACGTTTTATCATTTTGTTTTAGATTTTAATTCTTAATTCTATTTTATAAGCCAAACATCGTTTAGAGGTTATTTTGAGGTTAGGTTTTCGAGATTTAAAAATAAACATAGATAGTTTACTTGACTAAAATTATAACCTAATTAAAATCCTATCATTTATAAATCAATTATTATTATTGCAAGTAATATAATTTCTTAGATAGGAAGATGAGCTCAAATAGAACACCGAAGGTTATTAATAGAAATGTAAACATAGCGGGAGTACTTACGCGTTCCCAAAACCAAAATTCAAAAACGCCAAAACCAAAAACCCCAGTTCCTCAAACTACTTTAGCCGAAAAAGTTGCTCAACTACAAAGTAGCCACACTAATTTAAAAAACCAATTAGAAGTAACTCTAAAAACGTCTGAGGAAGAAAGGTTAGGGATGGTAGAAGAAATTAAATCTTTGGAACTGATTATAAAATTACAAGATGAAGACCATAAAAAAGAAATACTAAATCTAAAAAATCAATGTAGTCTAATGTCGGAGGAAATAAAGAAACTAAAATCTAAATTTGATAATACTAAATGTATGATAGAACCTCTGTCCAAATGCAAAAAAATAGAATCTAACCTAAATGATGGGAAATGCTCTGAAAATGGTCGAAATAAAACGTACAGTGAGGTTTTGAAGACAGCAACCAAAAATATAGCTGAGGGAAATAAAGATAGGAAAGGAGAGTTCTGCTACTGACGTCCAGTCATGGACGTGATTGCAGTGATCTCCTTGATAAAAGATTGAAAAATAAATTTGATGTCCAATGTTTTTCAAGCCAAGTGCATCAATTAATGCAGTTGTAGAGTCAGCTAGGGAACAAACTAAAGATTTTGATGAAAATGACTATCTAATTGTACTGGGTGGCTCAAATAATATAAATGAACCTAACTTGAATCATCTTCCTCAAGTAACAGAAAAAATCAAGGAAATTGTGCCACTCAGCAAAAAAACAAACTTAATAATAAGTACTATTCCTAATAGGTTGATAGGCCAGAATTAAATGAAGCAATCAATTCGACAAACAAATCAATCCATAATACAATCAACAGCCTAAGAAATAAGAATTCTAAACAACTGGGGATTTGTTTTCTAAATGAAAGGCTGAAAAGACATAACTTCACTAATCATGGGTTGCATCTAAATCGATCTGGCAAAGTAATATTTTGTAATAGATTGGGTACTATACCAGCAATAAAATACACTATACAGGTGCAAACAAATTTAACATAAGTTAATTTGAAATCATTGATACCATATGGACACATATACTACCGTCATGATACAGTGTAGTGATGAACTTTACAGTAGCTAGGCTATTTTAGTATTTTACTGATTGGTATCAGATCTAATAAAAACTATTTTTTGTGCATTAGAGTTTTTTCCGTGGAAATTGAATGATAAAATAGTTACAAATTATTGTTCATGATAATTTATTTGATACAATATGATGAGAAACATACACGGTAATATTTCAGGAGGGTAACTTTATCATACATTTGGACGCTCTTTTCAAGAGAGACTAGATTCATTGTAACAATATTCTGAAATAAATACTCTCTAGAAACTTACACATTAACTTACTGTAATATCTCATCCCATCCATCTTAACTGGCCATATAAACAAATAATTATATACCGTTATTAATTTTATCATTTATTCAATTCCAATGACCAATGCTACTCTATATATAGTGAGGTCCACGTTATAATGGCAGTGGATAAAGATAAAAGCATAGCGATGCCGATTCTCTGCATTAATTAATTATATTTCTACACTGTCAAAAATAATTGGCATCGTTGTGGACCTAGAAAAGGATAGTACCACTGGCTTTGTCAAATGATAGACAAGGATAGCAAAACCAAAGTTGATCAAATACTGTCATTATAACGTGGACCTCACTATAGATAATGATATTGATACTTGCAGATAATATTGTTTTTCTATTGATTCAAGTTACACTGATTAGAGTATTATATTGAGTTATTGACTAATTCAAAAAAGCATTCCTCTAGCCATACCAGTGAAGATAAATTTAAGTATGATTATTTGAATCTTTGAAAGGGTGTAGGTAGTTTATTATCTAATGATACATAGTTTTAATGAGAAATGAGACGTGTTCATCACTATTTTGAAACTGATTATCTTCATTCACCATAAGTTAATCTTAAAATTGAAAATTATTACCAGCTAAGAAACCAATCAAAGTTCAATACAATGATTGTATATTAATTATTTGAAATTAATACATTAATCTCACCACGGTATATTGAAGAACTACTTCTTCTTCTAACTACCGTGATCTCAACATCATTCCCTAAATTATTACAATTTTTTTATACTTCCATCACATTCATGCATAACACATTGATAAATCATACATCATATAATATTTATAACTACAGTATCAATTTTTGTTTAATATATGTCGATTATTTCAAATTTAGGTTTTTGAATGACTTGAAGGCGGAATTCAACATTATTCTTTGAGCATTTTAGAATATAATCTACAAGGTAGGTAGGTACTTCATTAGTTCTCAATAATATGGATGATTAATTTTTAAAATGATGATCAACAATCCTGGTAACTAAATAATAACTTTAACCTATATAATCCTGGTTTATGTACGGGAGAGCTAACATCTCATCATATAATGCTATAATGATGTAGGTACCACTTTTGATATTACAGTACTAGTAAGCACATTTGTTACCTAACCAAGTGTGTAATTCTATATCAATATCTTCAAAAAAGTAAAAGAATCACAAATCTGTGCTTCTAAAAATTTGTATCTCTTTGAAGAACTATTTTTGTCCTGAACATCATTCAGATAATTAATACATGTCCCAGCACAACCTAATATAGTTTTCTTCCTGTTATGATTAAGATATTTATATCATGATTTTTGAAAAAAGGCTACTATAGTAATAACAGGGATAATGTGTTGTAATGAAGGTAACATCAATCGGCTTATATTGAGTTTGTACACATGATTCCAAAACCGTATAGGTCTTCTTGAGTCGAAGAAAATGGTAACTTAAATAATAATAATTATTATCCACTATAAACTATAAATTATGATTAAATTTTGGGCTGGAAGTGGTCCCCAAAATCAAAGTTCAGTCTTTGTTTTTCTCTCTCATTCCTATGATTTTTTGATGCTGTGCAATTTCCTCTCAAAATCTGAAAAATGCAGAGAAATAATGAGTTATATAAATGATACAATAGAAGTATTGTTAATCAAGATATCATAAATTTACCATAAAAATTATGTTCACACATGATCTACAATCTTTAAACAAAATCTGAATATTGTTCCACTGAATTAAATTAGTTACGGTACTTTACTTCTTGTATTCACATTTTTTAATATAACTTTTCAATGACTTCGAAGCACTAAAGCGGAAAGTATTTGATAGTTGTTATCAGAGACATGTAACAGAGAATATTATAGCTATAAACATTATAAGTTACAAACATAGGCGACACAGAATAAAAAATATATCTTTCTCTCTTTCATCTGCTCACCACATTATTCGAAAAAGTAACTGCAGAATCTTATTGGTTATTCACTTGAATAATGTAGGTAATTAATAAATTATGACATAGGTTGTGTTAACAGGAAAGTATTGAGAAATTATTATATTCCACTAGAAAAATACCACTTAAATATGTTACCTGAAATAATAAAAAGTGCAGGATTCCTGAGCTGAAATTACAGTCAAGGTACCTAGGTACTCTGAATTCAAAGCTACTCTGTTTATAATATAGAAAGGAAGCTTATTATGTTGCCCAATAATTTAAATTTATTCATCAACAATTTACATGGAATTTTCAAATGCACAGAATTAATATTTGAATCTCGTACATTCGTTACTAATCGACTTCAAAAATAGATTTTTGTTATATATTAGAAATTCCATATATATAGTTATTACTTGTTGGCGAAGACGCTAAGAGTGTCAATAGAATACATCAATTTATAAAATATTATTATAGTACCCTTTGAAATTAATAAAATAATAAATTAGAAATACAAATTATAACAACTAGTTCCAGTGTTCACACCATCGTCAGGTTTTAAAGAATAAATTTCAAATAATCATTGTTTAGTTGTAGAAACTAGTTGTTATAAATTGTATTATATAATATATTTTTATAATATATTTATATAATATTATTATTTTATTAATTTCAAAGGTACTATTTTATAAATAACAGAAAGTAGCCCTACTGAATTCAAACATTTTAAGAAGAATACATCAAATATACCTGTCAACTTATAATAAATTGTCATAAAACAAAATAAAATACTCATCGAAGATTCGGAGTCCATTGAATATTTTGTTACTAGTAAATTATCTGATGTATTTGTGAAGTAGACAAAAGGGGCTACCTGTTGTCTCCAACAGGAAATAAAAATAAATAAATAAATGCAGCTCACCTTATTGTATGACACACATATCCTCTGCATGAGTGGATTTTTCTGTTGATTGAAAATTTATTCTGAAACAGAAAAATAGACAAATAATGAAAAATGTGTGAACATAGTGTTTTATCAAACGATAAAGCTTATTCGCAAACTTTCCTAGTCCTAGTATTATACAGAACTATTGAAAGTCAATTACATTGTCAAAATCAAAGTCAAACTCATAATTTAAATTGTACGTCAATTCTACATGTAGGAGTTCATGGTCAGCAACACAAAATAAACAAAATGAAGTAAAATTTACTATACTCTTTATCAAACAGTTATTATCAAAATATTGTGGTAAATTGATACCGGTACGGCTTATTAGAAAGTTAGATGATCATTGCAACATAGGTAGCTTACATACAATTTATAGCTAGGTACTCCAAAATGTGAAAAAAATGTCCCACAATCACTGAACATAATATAGAATGTTTTCAAGCCTTCCAGAAACGGAGGAAGCAGCTGCAAATAATACGAGTAGCCCACTTCAATTCAGATGAAATAATGTTCAACAATATTGATGCGTCAAAATACTGTAGGCCTGATAAGAATGTTGGAAAAAATTCAAATTAGATAAAAATTTGAATAAATCAATTCCTCAAACTGTACCTATATCATTACGGAAGCTGGATTCACTGATTTAGACAGAACAGTTTAAATATAATTCCCATAAGTTCTTATGATATTATTTATACTCAATTGGCTGGGCTGAGTTGGAATAGTATAATTAGAATTCTTAGTGCCGGTTGCACAAAAGCCGGTTGAGTTTTAATCGTGATGAATTCCACGAGAACCAATCAGAGAAGCCGTCTCTAAAGAAGACATTCTCTGATTGGTTTTCCTGAAATTAATCACGGTTGAAATTTAACCGGCTTTTGTGCAAACGAGCCTTGGAAATCATATATTTTACTATCCACTGTCACTGTTGTTTGCGAATCCAGCTTTATGAATTCCTAGTGATGTTGCTCTTGTAACTTCTCATAAATTAGCTTATCCTATTATATTAAGCAAGCAATTTCTGTATTTATATATCTGGTTATTTGTATAACTGGCTATTTTTATATCTGGTTATTTATGTTTAACGGATCTTGAAAACGGCTCTAAAGATTTTCACAAAATTTGGAACATAGTAGGTTCATGATATAAAGATTCGATTGCACTAGGTCTCATCCTTGGGAAAACTCGCTGAACGACATTAAAAGGATAATTTATCCTTGGCTGAAACAGCTGTGGATAGTAAAAAAGTGAGTGAGCGAGTGAGTATGTGAAAAATCAAAATATCGCATCCCCGAAATTCATAAGATGACGTATAGCCAGCTGTGAAATATAAACACGATAATTTTAGAGAATTGTGTTCTGTTTATCAATAAATAGAAATAACGAGCAAAGCTCGGTGCCCCGATATTGTATATGAACCAAGCTATTCTCTAAACATGTAGCCTTAATACTTTAAATACACACTTTTCTTCAAAGACTACTGAAATTATTGGAACTCAGTAAATTATACAGTGTAATTCATAATTATGGTAAAATAATTTAATACGTGATAGTAGAGGTAAAAATAAGAAAAAAGTTCCTATAAACATATATCCATAAACGCTTTATTAGCGAGCTATACAGAGTGAAAGATTTCGCCCGGAATTCAGTTCCTCTGGTGAAGTAAACCGATGCTGAATTGCTTGGGGACTAGTTATTGAAAAACTTATGCTGGATTCATATGGAAAAATATCTGAAAAATTGAATAAAACTAGTCTGGAATCTGTAGTGTGAGTAGTTTTTGAGAAAAATTTGAAATATGCAAAAACTCTAAGTAGGAAAACACAGACTTCTAAGTTTGATGCCCAATAACTTTCTTCAATGACCAGTAAACAAATAATTTTTCGCAATAAACATTGTAGAGAATTTAATTCTGAAAAAATGATGTAAGCTGTGTAAACTAAATTTAAATAAAAGTTGGATAAAATGTATTATTATGTAGTACATTAACCTATTAACCAGTTATTTGTAACCATTTCACTTTGCTTTTGTGTTTAGTGTTAACTTTTTAAAAAATGGCAGGTAATTATAGACATTATTCATACTTCGAATTAGCTGACATGAATTTAATGTATGGAATGGGACACTACTACTGTAATAGTACTGAAGCAAGGCGTTTGTATCAAGAGAACTTTCCTAACCGAGTATGTCGAAGTTCAAGGTTTTTTGCCACTATTCATCAACGTCTGTCTGAGACAGATACTTTGATATCCAAAGAGCATATTTATGCAGGCAGACCCCAATCCACTAAGACTGTTGAGTTAGAAGAACAAGTTCTTAATGAAATTTATGAACATCCCGAGAACACAAGAGAATTGTCAGTGCAGTTTAATGTCAATCAATCTATTATTTGGAGGATACTAAAAGAGCAACAATTACATCCATACCACCTCCAGAAAGTTCATACGGTACTCTATTGCCACGAGACTGTATTCCCCGTGCTGGTATTTGCCGATGGTTTTTAGTAAAACTTGTTTACCCAAACTTTTTAACAACCGTTTTATTTACCGACGAGGCACACTTTACAAGAACAGCTATCGTTTACGTCCACATCTAACATATTTGGGCAGCTGAGAATCCTCATGCCATCAATCCCAATCTTCCACAACATCAGTTTTCAGTAAACATTTGGGCAGGAATCATAGGAGATCATCTACTTCTGTTCGAGCTTCCTCCCAGGCTTAATGGCATAATCTACTAGTCTTTTGGTATAAGTTTAATGTGATTTAGATATTCTACTTTCATATAAAAAAAAACTTTTCATAATAAACCGAATATTTTATTTGCAATCAGCTACAACTTATGAGTTATTAGTTCTCTCCTCATAAAACAGCAAATTTTCGTGGTGTAATGTACTACATAAGAATACATTTTATTCAACTTTTATTCAAATTTAGTTCACACAGCTTACATCATTCTTTTCAGAATTAAATTCTCTACAATTTTTATTGCGAAAAATTATTTGTTTACTGGTCATTAAAGAAAGTTATTGGGCATCAAACGTAGAAGTCTGTTTTTTTCTACTTGAATTTTTTGCATATTTCAACTTTTTTCTCAAAAATTACTCACACTACAGATTCCAGACTAGTTTTATTAAGTTTTTCAGATATTTTTCCATATGAATCCAGCATAAGTTTTTCAAAAACTAGTCCCCAAACAATTCAGCATCGGTGTATTTCACCAGAGGAACTCAATTCCGGGCGAAATCTTCCATCCTGTATAGCTTGCTGATGAAGCGTTTATGGATATATGTTTATAAGAACTTTTTTTCTTATTTTTACCTCTACTATCACGTATCAAATTATTCTACCATTATTATGAATCACCCTGTATAAAATGCCCATATAATAAACCTTTGTATTTCATATATAAAATAAAGTGCCAATCTATTTTATCACAACCATTGTCAAGTGTAAATAAAACCATTTTCAAGTGTGGTAAATTAAATAAAATTGAATTTACACTTGAAAATGACGCTTAAAGCGTTGAAACCATTTGTAATGTGATGAAATCAAATGGTAGCTTGATATATTTCATTGCGTTTCAATTCTTTATTAATTTATACATTCAAATATTAATAATTCGGAGTACCATGAGGCATTGAGACGTATAAACTTACTTGGGGAGCTATAGCATGAGTATGTTCTGCAGCAATCTCCATGGTGATGACGTGCAGACAGCTTTACTCCTTGGACAGGGAAATCTTCTGAGACACTCTGCCAGTTTTCTGTCACACTCGCACAGTCTTTGACCGCAAGACGCTCCTATTGCTGGATTTGAAACAGAACAACACATAGATTGAGTAAAATTGAGTATTATTTATTGGGGGTTATGATTTTTAAATTAATTTGTTATGTTCTATATTGCTAATAGGAGGAAAGGCTATTATCCAATTTCATGATTTAAATTTCAGTATGATATATACAGTGTATAAAGCTGCGTTTACACCAAGTTATTAACAAAATGTTTATTTTTCCGTCCTTATAGATTCTATTAGATTAAACGGAGCTTGACAAACATATATGCACATCATGTGTATGATAAGTTATGTTCAATCTAATAGAATCTATAAGGACGGAAAAATAAACATTTTGTTAATAATTTAATTTGGTGTAAACGTAGCTTTACTGTCGTGAGGCCCATTGACGGCTTATTAAATTATATATTCAGGCGAGGTAAAACTATCTGTCAGGGACTCCCCACCAACATAAAGCCAGACGAATATTATAACTAATGATTTCGATGAGAGATAATAATATATTTTAATGATGCTACAAGTCATATTACACACCCAATAAGCTATAATATTAAATTAGCTTACATACTACATATTATGAAACCTAGGCTACATCAAAATATGAACAGAAAATTTCCATAAAATAAGACATTGGAAAGATGTATAAGCTACGAACGGATTCCAAGCAGAGAGCATAGAATGTAACATATAGAGTATAGAGTATAGAGTAACTTATAGAATGTTACATTCTATCCCCACTGGTTCCAAGTAAGTGTGAAGTTTGTCTTATTTTAGCCTATTATTGAGAATATTTATTATTAAAGAGAGCTATCCTCATGTTAACGAGTGGTCCCCTAATATCAACTGTAACACTCCTCATATATAACGTGCTGAAATTTATAGATATTGGGAAATTCAAAAATATTTTCATTCAGTAAGGATATTTGATACAGTATCACTTTCAGTACTCTAAATAATAGGCCTACAACATTCCTATTTCGATGTTTGGAAAAAACCTAGCTATGTGAATTCATCTGTATTGAAGCAAACAATTTTCACAAACATAAAAGAGCAGTAAAAAAGGAATGTAATATTCACATTACTGGATAAATAATAAATAAATTTCTGATAATGTATTATGAATAACAATACAAAGTATCGTATATGATAATGAGTCTGATATGAACTATATATCAGAACATTCTTTGTACGACTTGCAGGGAAAAAATAAATTAGACAATAATTTATTTGTTACCTGTAATATAATAGTTGGCCAATTGGTAGAGGTTTTTGTGAACTACTGACCCTCACTTACCTTTCATTTATTTATTTTATTATGAGATACATATGATATCACAAGGATAATATCCCATAATTTCTCTCCTAACACATAATACAAGTACCGTATACAATATTGAAAATGCAATATTTTATACAAATATTGAAATAAATAAAAAGTCTCTCTGAAAAATATCCAGTACAGGAAATTTAAACACAATTTAAGATAACAGAAAAAATAAACACAGCAAATAATAAAATAAAACGTTTCTACGATTATACCGAATTCATTCTGAGAAGAAAGAAAAAAATAATAGGTTCGAGAAGAAATAATCAAACAAACAACTTCAAGGAGTAGCAAAAAACAAAGAGATCACTGTCACAGTGTCACAGAAGAATAGTTCATTTCTGAGATGAAAACTCATAAGCTTATTCATGTTTCTATACAGTATATTGGTTGTATGGTTGATAAGAACGACCACATCTCCTATAAGAAAGTTCATTTTGGCACAGAAATTTTTCACATTTTTCAAATATATATACTTCGGTACAGAACTATCGATGATATAATTGCCTGACTTGAAAATTCTTGAAGCAAACATTGTTCAAGTTGCATGTAAAACAACTCAGGTACCTACTTTACATGTTTATATCCTATACCTTTTGGATAACTTATAAAGTTTATCCACGCCAATAGGATAGGCCTATTCTAGATTCAAAATAAAATTATATGCATAATTCAATAACACCATTTTCAAAAATGATTTTTCTGTGGTAACATGAATTCATCATCCTATGATCAACATGTTCTTGTGAACGAAATTTAATCATTCACATATCTGTAGCCTATAGATTTTTCAAATTAGATTAAATTGAAATTTTTCTAGTAGAGTTGAAGAAGGATAAGACTACTAAAATTCCTAATTGAACGCAGGATCTATAAGAATAACTTATACAACATTCTGAGACAGAGAAGTTTGAAATTTTCTGAATCATGAATTAATTTGAATGCATACAGAATCTATATTTCATAGGCCCACTTCTTTTCAATGAAACTTGTACTTTTAACAATATTCTTCAATACTTTTAGAAAATTCCACAATTTAGCAATAAATTGGAATAACAAATTTGATAAACCAGCCAGATAAACCCATTCCGATATTGAATGAAAAAGACTAAGAAATTGTCAAAAACCACAGATTTATTGATACTTAGAAAGACCGGTTATTTTATCAGATTATCGATAAATCTGTGGTTTTAATGCTAATTGTGATTAATGCTAAGAGAACTAACCAGAGAAGACTTCTTTACGGAAAACCTTTTCTGATTGACTCTCGTGGCATTTAATCTTGATTAAAATTCAACAAGCTTTTGTGCAACCGGGCCTATGCATCTCTGGACTTGACTATGAAAAAATATGAATGCTACACTGGAAGATGCAAAACTACACTAGAAATGGATGCTTTGATTGATGTGATAACATTCATCCATTAATTCATTCATCTATGATACAAATGACACTGATGTGATAACATTGGTAGATCAAATAATAAGGTAGTCCTTGTGCCATTTTTCTTCCAAATTCAGGTGATGATGAGGTTAGTCTTCCACTTGTACAATTTCAGTCCAAACTAAACATGGAATCTATAAATTTTGAATTAAATGGATTGCATCAATGAATTAATTAGAAATACTCCACTCAATTACCACATGAAACAATGTAATATTGAGTTATTTAAGAAAATTTGAAACCACGGAGAAACACAAACTTCTAAAAAACTAAAGGGCCGGTTTGAATGTAATGAGTGAATGCTGAATGAAGTTCACTTACAATCTCAACAATGTTATGGAATGGAAGAATAAAGCTGGATTCTCACATATCAGTTATCGTCAGTGAAAATATGATTTCCATGAGTTCTGATTCAAAATTTTAAATCATCATCATTCCTGGACCAAGAATCAAGTGACGAAGCAGTGTGCGTGATTACATAACCTTAACTTTTGGACAACATTAACATTTTATCAAAATTTTTGGAGAGCAATAGTACAGGCTCAGCCTTGTTTTTCCTCCAATGTCATAATTGTATTATGATTATAGTGTTTTATACAATAAATGGATAAATGATTGGACTATACTCCCACTTGGCCGAACAAGTGTGGATAGTCCCATTAAAACACATGGGAATAAATTTCTCACTGTTGCGGTCACTTTGACTGACACTGATATGCGGGAGATCTAGCTTAAGAATTATTGTTACCACAAAGCGGCCTCCGCCGGTAGCAAGTCCACACATAAGGTACAAAGTATTCAAGGAACATGGGACAATCAGCCGTTGTGTAGCACCAATCGTGCATTTTGCAGCAGCTGAAATCAAACAAAATCCAAAATTATTCACAGTGTTCACATTTTTATTAATTTTTCAATTCAAAATATATTTTTATAACTATATACTATAGTAAATTATTTCAAAGAAACACTTTACTCACTTGGGCTACTTTTCAACAAATCAATAAAAACAATATAAAAATCTTAAAGTACCCTTTATTTTAAAAAACTTTAAAATAGTTCAACAACTAGTTTCGACCCCAACTTAGGCGCTTTTAAGTAGAAATTAATAATTTTATTTTTAAAAAATTTAAAATAGTTCAACAATTAGTTTCAACCCTAGGTAATTTTCAACTTGAAAATTATTCATTTCAACTTGAAAATTACCTAAGTTAGGGTCGAAACTAGTTGTTAAAATATTTTGAAGTTTTTAAAAAATAAAGTGTACTTCAAGATTTTTATATTGTTTTTATTAAATGCTTTCAATATGAATTTTACTTTATTAACATCTAGTAAACACCAATTTGAATATCAAAGTAATAAACTAATAAATATAATTCCGGAAGACTGATAAAATAACAAAGACCAAATTGAGATTAATAAAATCGTGGGTAAAATAAAACTATTATTTCAAAGTTGAGAACTGAGTTGGCTGAATCACCAATTTTGGCAATATTAATTATTTATTATTGTGTAAAAATGATAAAAACTCGACATTATTATTATATTATTTTTCTGTGCATTTATATTTTGTTTATCAAGTACTTGGATTATTGATAAAATTAAATCCATAGATTATCATCCATCAACAGAATTTTTTCAATTGTAGGCTACTGCTATTTAGGCTATATAGATTAATAGAGGTATTTCTTATTTTCAGAACTCGTGGCTGGAGCTCAAGGCTTCTTTTTCTAGTCTCGCCACAAACTATTTCTTGTATTTGGCAATAAGTTCATTATTCATTCATTAAAAATATGAAAGTATGAGAGATGAATAAAATTTATACAAAATAAAGCCTAAAGGCCTGCATATTAGTGCAGTAAAATTTCGATCAACAGCAGTGGCCTCCTCACCAGGTAGTCCAAGTATTAAAGTGAAAAGAAAATTTTACATTACAATTTCATGAATGAATATGATATATTTCTGACAAAATGGTACCGTACTGTGAAATCGTATCCTCCTGTACCTGTTTATTCAGTCTACACAATATTTCTTCTTTCCAGAATCAATGTAATAATAAAATCCAAATTATACATATTCGTAGACTATTATTTGACATATGAAGTTTAATCAAACAAAGAAATTCAACATTAAAAGAAGTCATTACAATTTCATATAGTAACAATGTGAACGTAGAGTGACAATGATTTGTAATGACAATTACTTTTTGTAATATTGTAATAGTTACACGCTCAAAGGCAGTCAATAAATCAGTATTCTATAACACTATCTTCATCATTTTAATACTATTTTATAATCTACTATTACAACACTGATTATTAATTTTCTAGACTAAAGAGATCAATTTCCATTATTCTAAATGTTTTTACATTATGATTTTATTTTAACAATTAGCGGCAAAACGATTTTCTTGATTGGTGTCGATATCATGTACCATATCTATTTAAATTGGGGCTTCTGGCCCTCTGTTGAATACAGTTCTTGAAAAATTGTCAATAATGAATTTTCTATTTCAGTACATGCAGTGAACAGACTGTTTATATAGCATTTTATAATAATGAAAGTGGTTGACATTTTAATTTATGTTTTTAATTAAACGAGAATAGTCAATGAAACACAAATACTTGTCATTGTATTTTTTCAATTCGTTGAATTTTAGTTTTCAAAGATATATCAATCATCCAAGAAAGAGCATCTTTAACAATTAATCATTTTTGAAATATTTGAAAGTCTGTAAAGATTGTTGGATGAAGTCACAAAAATCTCGATTTCAGAAAAGGGAAATAGAATTCATACTAAACGTATAAATAATGTTATGTTATATCTTCATATTGAGGTATAATGAATAAGATATATGTTGTCAATTCCATGTTATGGAACATGTTACATGTGGAAATGATACATTTTTTTCCATTTCACAGAAACAGAATGATTATTAGTGAATGGGCTATTTGGAGAAATTATTTCAAGTACCTGCCAATATAACCTACAGTAATTTAGGACTAATATTGGGTAAATCAAGAGTCAATGCACTGAGGTTTCATATTAGTGACATAGATGATGAGACCAGAGTGTATTCGGAATTGTTAGTATGTGAAAGATAATAAAGTGGTTCTTCATTCCTAAATGCCGATCTAGCAATTTTCCAAATGACAGAGCTGTTTGCTGTTTTGTTCATGATTTGAATGACATTATCGATTTGCAAACACAAGAAGCTATTCAAAGTAACAATAGCCATTACTATAACACATAGAGCCATACTAACTTTTACATGCTATATTCTCATTATAAGGCTACTGCATTAAATTGCAAAAAAGGTTCACCCGAATATTTTGCGAGGGAAGAAGCTGGAAGGTCTGAAGTTGGAAATTATTATATAGAAATGTTTGAAAATCAAAATATACTATGAATTCCTGGAATTTAATTATTATTAATTAGATTTTAACAACTTTTGTGTCACAATAGTTGTACTCTAGTTTACATCTATTATTCTAAAATAATTATAAACCAAATTAGTATGATTTTCATTATACTCATTATACCTATAGGTATTTAATTCAGAGGTAAGTGAGTGTTTAATAGAATATAATATATGGTACGGTATTAAAAGAGTATAAACTCGACCATTTTAATATTTATTATGGATTCAAAAGTAATTATGTTCCAGGAATACACTATTTGAACTCATATCCTGTTATTATTCAAGTATAAATTGAAACAAATCTAACATTCCAGATAGAAGTACCTACAGTGAACAGTATTGATGTTGAAGAAAAAACATTGAAAAGTTCAAATTTGTAAGAGTAAAAGCAATCAACTCCTTCACAGTTACAATATTCCTAAAATTCCCAATACCTTTAGCAATTTAGGATGCCTATTGTGCATAAAAACCCACACACTAGGAAAATAAAATTATTTCATATCTTGCCTTACTACTAACGTCCAGTACCGTATGGAAAGTAATTTTTCACATTTTCCTATCTCTTCGATTCCCACTAATAGAGACCTACAAACGTCTAAAGTGGAAAAGTATCTCAACAATTTTCATGGATACAATAATATTTATAGTACGTACAAAATTACTTCTGACTTGGAGGAATATGCGGCGCAGAGAAATGGAGGGAGATCAGCCAATTACAGTGATTAATAGAGTCAGTCATAGGTAGAAGCGCAGTTGCTAATTTGTCAGTCGTCTGACTGCTTTCAGACAGGAAACTTCGCATGTGTAGCATGAGCACATGAACAGTCACAAGAAGTTGGAGAACGCTGGCCGCTTCAAAACGGCAACATCGCGCCTCTGTATCCCTCCCGCTGTATGCTTTCCCTGCTGCGCATGTCCATCTCAAGTGAAAAGGTAATTTTTTCGAAGTATAGTTATTTTTATACATTTTACATTGACTGACAACTGTAGGTATCTCTATTTTCCATTTGTAGGTTGGATTGTACCTTCAAGATTGAGTTGAAACCAAAATTAAATCATGTTCAACACCTACTTGAATCAACAAAACTTGAAGAGGGGTCTTCATTGATATAGTGGATTCGAGTTTCTGTTCTTGCAAACGTGCCTCAAGTTTGCAAAATACACAAACGTCAAGAAAACTTGCATTTAGGGGAACTTGACTAATGTAAACGACCCTTGAATTTTCTGTCGCAAAATTTCCAATTATTCAAACAGTCAATCAATTGACAGTCTGATGATGATCCAGAACAGGTCGAAACGATCGTCTCTACCAAAGTAAGTGCATTTTCACTCCAAAGTGTCTTTTAAAATTCAAGTTTAATTATTCAAAGATAATAATTTCAATCATTCAGTGTTCAAACTTGGTGTTGCAGTAAGTATCTTACCTGTCTATAGAATTCATGGAGTAATTGCATACGGTACTTGATGGGCCATATGAATAAAAACTGAGCATATGCTCATGAGCATTAGGTAGAAGCACACCGTAAGCATTTGCTCATTTTTATATGAATAAGCTTCACCTTATACTCTAACCTTATGCTCCTGAACTCTGGTGCAAATGATCACGTATTTTAAAGATTTCTCATCAGCTCATTCGTCTTACTTTGTTTTTATAGTGAAAGATTAGAACGTGCTACTCACGTAAGCGCTAAATATGCAAGAATAAACACCGCTTGTGTTTGGTCGTCTGCTCTGTTCTCTATTTATGAATTGAGTTTTAGGTTGATTAAGTTGTGATTTTGAAATAATAGCGTGAAAATGTCATCTCTATAATAAGCTTTACCATAATCTTATAATCTCAAAAGCTTTCTTATAATCGTCTACACTATCTTCTTAAATGCTTATTTCCTATTCTGTGATGGCAGGAAAAATAGAAGTAACATGACAATTAGGGCTCTGCCCCATTGGAACTCCATCCCATAGGCATATTTTGTATTTATTCTTTTGTAGGAATAATGCTGATATAATTATATCATGATTGAATCTAAAAATGAATTCTATAGTCCTCAACTATTGGTTGTGATCGTATCTGGTATAGTTTCCTCTTCCTCACACGAATTAGTTGAGCCGTTTTACTATGAGCAAAAGGTGGAAAGCTGCTCTAGACTAGACTCACCTTTTTTAAAAAATTTGCTTCAAAAGTTTAGCAAATGCTCTAGTTTATTCATACTGGTCCGGCCAGAGCATTCGAATTGTAGCGCCAAATCCCTGACTACAGTTCTGCCAATAGCAGGTTTGTTGGCACCCGTGTCGATCATCCAGCTGTTTGCTTTGTCATCGTGGTTTTCAGTTTTTTGTTTCATCAGTCATTCAGTCATTTCTTGCTTTCGTCCATTAGTCGTTCTTGTTCGTTTGTCTTGTCTCGTTGTCTTGTTGTGAAGACCGAGTTTGTATTTTGTAATGTAATTTCAATCGGAAATTTCTTGTAGATAATTGTTTGAGTATAGTGTGTGTGAATTGAATATAACAGTGTAAATAGTGTTAAATTGAATTAATTTGAATCGGATTTGAATTTATAAAGAATCCAGTTTGAGCTTTGTTCAAATACAATACAGAGCCTGCAAGTTGAACATGGAGAAACAGCCTGGAAGCGAAAACCTATCTTTTTCCCAGATTTCTTCCCACCTCGAATCTGACCAAAACACCTAATAAAGGCTTCGAAGGACAAGTAGACAAAATTGTATTAAATCTGGTGAGTTTTTGCTCTTTTTATTGTTCATTAATGCAGAGTTTAACTGTACCAATAACCTGGCTCAAATTGAAGATTAAATTTTGCTCCTTGTTTGTATTTGATAATTTGAATAGTAAATTACAGTCCTCTAGTAGCTCTAGCCTGAGCTTTGTTCAGAATATTTCTGATCCTCCGAACCGTGATGAATTTAAATTTGCAATTTGTTGATTAATTCACACACATTGGATTTAAGCAGTTTTCGTATTTGTCCAATGTTGGCATGTTCAGAATGGTCTGATCTATGCTCAACTTTAGTTTGTTGTAGCCTTGTTCTAAGAGCAAGGTTTCTTGTCAATTTGTATTTGTCTGAAATTAAATTTATTTCAGTTTAAATTGTAATTTTCCTGAAACTAGGCTCATTGTGCTCTTTTTCGGGAATTTGTTTGTTGGAATTTTGTATTGTCCATTTTGTTATACATGTTAGTGAAGGTTAATCACAGCATGAATTTGTTTGTTCAATTCAACAAGTTATCGTTTGTTTGTGAGTTGTTGGAAGAACATTATCTAATCATATAGTTTTGTCTTCAGCAATAACTTATCTTGTGAATTGATAATCAAAGTTTAACTTTGATAACTTACTAGTCGTGATTCTTCCTTCCATTTAGTTTTGAACTCATTCTTGTTTTTTTTTGTCTGTTGTTTGTATTGTCGGGGCTGAATTGTTTTGTGTATGAGTTCAAGATGGAGGAAAAATTACAGAAACAAATAAGGGTGCATCACGCTAAACTGGAACAATTGTATGCCAGATTGCAAAAAATTTATGACCTGTCTAAAAATGTCTCTGATCCAAAAGTTGCTGAGCAATTTTTAGTGTTGTATCCTCGGGTGTCTCAGACCATTTCGGATTATGAAAAGACAGAATTAGTGGTTAACGAGTTGGAACTTGAGTTGAATAAAGATTATGTTGTAGCATTCAACGACTCACACCTAGATCTGTTTCAGTATATTGAAGTAGCGGCTAACACTCTCAAACAGAAAGAGGCGACTGATGCTATTGCTCAATCTTCGGCAGCTGCAGCAGCTAGTGCACAGCTGGTCGTGTCCGAGTCAGTACTGCCCAAAATCGACCTTCCGAAATTTGATGGGAACCAGACTCAATGGTCGGTGTTTTATGAACTATTTAAGGCATTGGTACATGACAACAAGAGTTTGAACGATCAGCAGAAGGTCCAATATCTTGTAAGTAGACTTACTGGACAAGGAGCAAATATTTGTCGTCATTTGCCACCATTGGCTAATAATTATCAAATAATTTGGCAGGCATTATTGACCCGCTATAACGATCCACGGGCGCAAGTCGATGCCTATTTCAAACAAATTTTTGAATTTCGTCCAATAAAATCAGAATCAAAGGCAGGTTGTATTGCGATTTTGGATGGGTTTTGCAGTTCCATCAATGCAGTGAAGAGATTGTGACTCACTAATTTGTCAGACTCGATATTCCTCTATCATGGCTTGAGATTGCTGGATCCAAGTTCTCATAGAAATTTTGAATCCGCCGTACGTGACAAGGCTATGCCAACTTATGCCGATTATGTTAAATTCATTGAAAAGCAAATTAAGACTCTTCCTTCTGATGAGAAACAGACTGAATCGTTTAATATGAGGCACAAAAAGGATAATAAATCAAAGGTGTTTGTGGTTCAATCTAATGATTCATCTAACGATGCATCTAGTAAAAAGCGCTCAAAACCGGGTCATCGGTTAGTAGATTGTGCTAGTTTCTTGAAAATGACTCCTTGGGATCGTTATTGTTTGATTAAAGGAAAGTTTTGTTGTTTTCGTTGTCTTGATGTGATCATTTGAGTAGAGATTGTCGTAGTAAAACTCAGTGTGCTCAATGTCGAGAATCTCATCATTCTTTATTGCACTTTTCCAGATCAAGTTCCAATGAAGGTGTTGCGTCCTCGTCGAACTCCAAGGCAGGTGGCACATCACCTATTAGTTGTTGTTCTACATCCAACGATGTAGAAAATTCGACCGTTGTGTTGTCGACCGTCACTGCACATATTCGAGATTGTAGTGATCAGCTTTGTGATGTTCGTTTCTTGATCGACACCGGGAGTCAGTGTCATTTTGTTACAGCAAAATTGTGTCGGCGTTTGAGACTACCATTCCAGCCCATGAAAACCGTTGTTCGTGGATTCGGTGGTGGTACTAGTGAAGTTCGAGGTCGTACTTGTGTGTCGATTCAGTCGAAGTTGGATCCTACCATCAAGTTTTCGATGGATGCCACAGTGGTAGATAGAATCATCAACAAGTTGCCTTCTTGTGAAATCGACAGATCCAAACTTCATCATCTTGAAAATCTCACACTGGCTGACGACAAATTCTACCTTCCTAGTAGAATAGATGGCATCATTGGTGCAGAGTTAGTTCCTCACTTGCTACGTGGGAGTCCTAGTATAGGTGAATCGTACAAATTGATGACTGTTAATAGTGTCTTTGGTCACATTCTGATGGGGAGAGCGCCGATTCTCACTTCAACAACGAATGTGTCGAATTGTTTTACAGCCATCTGTAGTCCATTCGTTAGTAGTCCATCGTTGGATAGTTTTGTGGAACGTTTTTGGGAGTTGGAATCATGCCCTGCACCAAGCTGTCAACTGAAACCGGAAGAGTTGGAGTGTGAGGTAAATTTTCGGAAGTCTGTACATCGTGTGAATTCTGGTCGTTTTGTTGTTGCCTTGTCATTTGCGGAGCCGCCCAGCAGCTTGGGAGATTCGTATGCTGTCGCCAAACGCAGATTGCTGACTTTGGAGAGACGACTAGAGCTTGACAGCAATACTCGTATTTCATTAAATATTGATCGATTACCTACGTCAGGGTCACATGTCGTTTGTAGCAGATCAGACAAACCGAGGTGGTTACTACATACCGCATCACGCCATCGTGAAAGCAAGCAGCACTACCACACCCATCCGAATTGTATTTGATGCTGGTTCCAGAACATCATCGGGTTTGTCATTGAACCAGGTTCTTCATGCTGGTCCCAAATTGCAGACTGACATTTTTGTTTTGTTAGTTAATTTTCGTTTGTTCCCAATCGCACTAACTGCCGACATTAAACAAATGTATTGACAGATATTAGTGGAGGATTCCTGCTGTCGTTATCAGCGTGTATTGTGGAGATTTTCGCCGGAGGATCCGATCGAAATTTATCAGCTCAATTGTGTTGTTTTTGGTGTTTCAAGCTCTCCATATTTGGCGCTTCGCACCGTCCACCAGCTTGTAGAGGAGGATGGAAATCGTTTTCCAGCAGCCAAGGCGAGAATACCAAGAGACATGTTCATGGACGACTTAGTCACATCTGTCGCCACAGAGTCAGAGGCCGCGGAGCTGTATCATCAGTCCAAGCAGCTGTTTGAGGGAGGAGGTTTCTCGCTCACAAAGTGGACTTCAAATTCACCATCAATGTTGGAGAAATTCTCGGAGGAAGAGAAATCGTTTTCGTACAAGGATTTCGAAGCAGACAACTCCTTGGCTATCTTGGGATTGAATTGGCAACCTAGTACTGATCTGTTTCAGTTTTCCGTCAAGTGTGGTGAGGTTGTCGCTACTATGCGTTCTATTCTGTCAGTGATGGCTCGTATCTATGATCCACTTGGTCTCTTGTCACCGTTTACATTATTTCTCAAGTGTCTTGTCCAGAAACTGTGGAAATTAGGAGTGGATTGGGACGAGAAGCCGCCTGAGTCTATATGCACTCTTTGGGAGAATTGTCAAAAAGAGTTGCCTCTATTGTTGAAATTTGCTGTTCCACATCACGTTGGTTTGTTTCAGGATTCTCACATCAGTTTGATTGGTTTTTGTGACGCATCATTGTCTGGTTATGGTGCAGTTATCTATGTGAAGTCGCAGAAGGAGAGCGAGGAGCCAAGAGTTGTATTATTGTGTTCCAAGTCCAAGGTAGCACCATCTAAAGTTGTTTCAATACCTCATTTGGAGTTGTGTGCGGCACTCTTGTTGGCAGAACTCATGAATTCAGTAGTCACTATTATTAGTGAACGTTGTCATGTGTCTCGTATTGTCGCACTCTCTGATTCGACAGTCACCTTGTGTTGGATTAATGCTCCATCCGCGAAATGGCAAACTTTTGTTGGTAATCGCATCGCAAAAATACAGGATTCTTGTATACAGGAGTGGATGCATGTTGCCGGAGTTGAAAATCCCGCTGATTGTTTGTCTAGAGGTTTATCACCGGTTGAGCTTGTGAACTTTCCGTTGTGGCTCTCAGGTCCATCATGGATAGCAGAGGACGAATGCGATTGGCCCGTCCGAACTCAAATGGAAGAGATCGTGGATCCACCGGAGGCGAAAAAACCGTCAGTGTTGACAGTCACAAAATCTCCTGATTGTAACAGCAATGCAATATATTCATTGATTGGTCGTTGTTCGGATTATGGTCGTCTTTTGAGAATTGTAATTCTTGTTCTCAAATTCTTACGAATCTTACCCCAATCAGAAGAATCAGATTTCGATGTTGCTGAGAGGTATCTATGTAAAGTGGTACAGAAGATACATTTTTCATCTGAATTTGTGCAATTGGAGAAGGGAGAAGATTGTTCTATGCGCCTACGTCACCTGTCTCCATTCATTGATAGAGGTGTGATTCGTGTCGGCGGTCGTTTGTCTCATGCTGGACTTGAATTTGAGACTTGTCATCAGATGATCCTACCAAAATCCGACGCTTTCGTATCGATGTTGATTGATTATCATCACAAGAAGAACTGTAATGCTGGACCTTCGTTATTGTTGTCCTTGATCAGACAGAAATTCTGGATACTGTCTGCTCGCTCTATTATTCGTATTTGTGTTTTTAAGTGTAATCATTGTTTCCGTGTTCGACCTAGTAATAATGCAATTATTCCAAAAATGGGTGACCTGCCTGCTTGTCGAGTGTCAAAATGCAAACCATTTGAAAATTGTGGTGTGGATTACGCTGGTCCTTTGCGTATTACTATGACGAGACGTCGTAATCCTTGTATTTTGAAAGCCTACATTTGTCTGTTTGTGTGTATGGCAACAAAGGCGGTACATATTGAGTTGGTATTGGATCTATCAACGCCCATTTTTTTAGCTGCGTTTCGTCGTTTTTTGTCACGTCGTGGACCCTGTCGTGTGATGTATTCCGATTGTGGTACTAATTTTGTAGGTGCCAAGGAACAGTTGCGAAAAATATCACAACTTTTGAACTCGTCCGAGTTTCAAACCACATTGACTAGTCAACTCGCTGAACACAAAATTGAATGGAAATTCATTCCCCCTGGTTCACCACATTTTGGAGGTCTGTGGGAGGCAAATGTCAAATCTGTAAAGTTGCATCTGTTCCGAGTAATTGGCAGTCAACTTCTCACCTATGAGGAACTGAACACTGTATTGGTGCAGATTGAAGGTGTCCTGAATTCCCGACCCCTGTGTGTACTGAGTGAGGATCCGTGTGAACCGCTGGCTTTAACCCCAGCGCATTTTTTGACTCTAACACCATTGAAATCATTTCCCATGCGGGACGTGGACAGTGTCCCTGTGAATTGTCTCACCAGGTATGAATTGATTAGTCAACTTATTCAATCGTTCTGGAACCGATGGAGACGAGAGTACCTGCACGAACTTCAAAGTCATAAAAAATGGTTGAAATCACCCACTTCTATCAGTGTGGGAACGGTTGTGGTAGTAGACCAACCAAACACACCTCCATTGCAGTGGCCACTGGGTGTCATCGAACAGGTGTTTCCGGGAAGTGACGGCGAGGTTCGAGTGGCGAGTGTTCGCCTAAAAACTGGTATTTATAAAAGACCAGTAACAAAATTGTATCCACTCCCAACTCAATAGTTGTTGTGCTTGTTGCATTTTTTTTCCTTGTGTTGTTTTTTGGTGTTTGTTTTTTTTTTGTTCTTTTTGGCATGTCTGGATTTTTTCCTTTCTTTGGTTTTTTCAGTGTTGTAACTTGGCTGAAAAATAGTTTCTCAGAGGCGGGGGTATGGTCTGGCCAGAGCATTCGAATTGTAGCGCCAAATCCCTGACTACAGTTCTGCCAATAGCAGGTTTGTTGGCACCCGTGTCGATCATCCAGCTGTTTGCTTTGTCATCGTGGTTTTCAGTTTTTTGTTTCGTCAGTCATTCAGTCATTTCTTGCTTTCGTCCATTAGTCATTCTTGTTTGTTTGTCTTGTCTCGTTGTCTTGTTGTGAAGACCGAGTTTGTATTTTGTAATGTAATTTCAATCGGAAATTTCTTGTAGATAATTGTTTGAGTATAGTGTGTGTGAATTGAATATAACAGCGTAAATAGTGTTAAATTGAATTAATTTGAATCGGATTTGAATTTATAAAGAATCCAGTTTGAGCTTTGTTCAAATACAATACAGAGCCTGCAAGTTGAACACGGAAAAACAGCCTGGAAGCGAAAACCTATCTTTTTCCCAGATTTCTTCCCACCTCGAATCTGACCAAAACACCTAATAAAGGCTTCGAAGGGCAAGTAGACAAAATTGGATTAAATCTAGTGAGTTTTTGCTCTTTTTATTGTTCATTAATGCAGAGTTTAACTGTACCAATAACCTGGCTCAAATTGAAGATTAAATTTTGCTCCTTGTTTGTATTTGATAATTTGAATAGTAAATTACAGTCCTCTAGTAGCTCTAGCCTGAGCTTTGTTCAGAACACATACAATTTTCAGCATAAACTTTACTTTTGAGTAAATGCTCAAACTATTTTTTTTTTTTTTTTGATGAGCATGAGCAAAAGTTGTTGCTCACGTTTATTCATAGAGAATGAAGCATATGCTCAATATTCTAGAAGTATAAGCAGATGCTCAACTTTAATCATATGGCCAATTGTCTATAAAACCCATGGAGTAATAGCGTACCTGTCTATAGGATCCATGGAGTACCCAGAGCCGAGGAATCCACAGTAGCAGCCGTATCCCTTGTAGGCCAGAGGATTGCAGTCGGTTGCACACACGATTATGTTATACAAGTGCACAACACTCCTCTTCCCTCTGTAGGATACGTTATGCCTATTCGACTCCGACAGTGCGCTGCAAAAACAAATAGTTTTTAAAAAAGGAGATTCCTCATCAAAGGAACGTGACGAATTGATACAAAACAAGTGAACTCCGAGTTTACTAGAGATTGATAATGGTACGTAACAGCCGGAACTATCCACGACTGATCCGGCATTAGATTATCAAAGATTGAATTTCTTGTTGTATTATTCAATTAAAAAAATGTTCTTAAAATTTATGAATTCAGGGCTACTTTCTTATATTTATAAAATAGAAATGTATGTATACTTATTCTGTTATTTTATTAATTTCAAAGGGTACTATAATTGTATTTTATAAATTAAAAATGTTAATTACAATGAAGTGAGTGCTTTTTATGTAAGTATCTGAAATTGTTTCAATAAATAAGTAGTTTTGAGAATATCAAGTTGTTTTTATTCAATACCACAATGTGGTATCTACCACAACATCACCTTCACAACAACACAGGTCCAGGTTATAATGGCAGTGGAGAAATATAGGAGATCATCGCTGCCGATTCTCTGCCTTGCCACTGCCTTCTATAGAGAATAGCTTATACTGTTATATCTGATGTTATACTAACTGTTCATTCTTGTTTGAATAACTAAGTAGCCTATATTTTATTAATCAAGAAAATATATTTTCAATGATTAAATAATATTCCCGGGCTGACAAATAATTTTTGTATAGTAGGGCTCATCGAATTTCCATCTAGCTGTTCACCCTGTTGTCAATATTTGCAGTAGCAGAAGTCTTCGGGGTGATTTACATAATTTAATTGGGATTTTCGTTTAATAATAATAATAATGTCAATATTTGCAGTAGCAGAAGTCTTCGGGGTGATTTACATAATTTAATTGGGATTTTCGTTTAATAATAATAATAATAATAATAATAATAATATAATAATAATAATAATAATAATAATAATAATAATAAAATTGTTGTACCTACATTATGAGAACGTCAAATATGGTTTCCTCTAATTCAAATAAACTATTCTAACAATGTTTGATATTAATTAAATTACCTGACAAGGGGCAGCAGTTTATTCCATCAATAATACTCTAACAGGAAGTGAGATCCTGATTTCCTAGAAAATTCAATTGAGGGCCACAATTTCCTATGAAATCACAGCATCCACTGATGTAATTCTAAGTATTTTCACTGATGTTCAAGTAGTACCTCTTCCACCAATAATGTTCCAACAGAAAGTGAACCCCTGATTTCCTGGAAATCAGGAAACCAGGACTTCAGTTGTAGGCTAAAATTTCCAATGAAATTACATTCACTGACCTTTGATAAAGCCAGCAAAGTTGATACCGGTACTTCAGAAGGTATCAATGAATTGGAAGTTACCAAGTCAACACTGCTATTTTGTAGTAAATGAAATAGCAGGGGAGAGATAGAAGAGGATAAAGAGAGAAATAGTGAGAGAAGATAAAGAGAGAAATAGTTAGAGGAGATAAAGAGGGAAAACAAAGAGAGAAATAATTAGAGAAGATGGAAATAGTGAGAGAAGACAATGAGAGAAATAATGAGAGAAGAGAGATATAGTGAGAGAAGAGAGAAATTCAACTTGCACGTGCTGTGCTGCTTGATTTATAATGGCTTGATTTCCTTTGTGTGGATTTTGTTGACCTGTTGAAAACACGGTCAGGTGCCGTTTTCTCGGTCACGTTTGCTCCAGGAAATCAACTACCCTTATCAACCTATACTCAACGAAAAGAAGGTGCTCAACCAATAGAATACCTACCTGCATTTCATTTAGACAATTTAACCTATTACTGTTCACTGGTTAATTCGTAGCAGCTTTGGACTCTCAGAGAGTTCTATCAATAAGGATTTATTTCCACTCAAATCTACTAAAATGATATACAGGATATCCCAGATAAGGTGTAAACCCCGGCTACCATAGATTCTACATGCAATTTGCAACAGAAAATGTTCAGTAAAATTTTCTCCTATCGACCTTCGTTTTCGAGATATATCGATTTTTTGTTATTTTTCAAGTAGGCGTACTTCCAGTCATTAAATCGTCAATATCTCAAGAACCATTGGTCTTAAGTGAATTTTAAGGACATCGTTGAAAAGAGGACAAAATTTTACATTGATTCGAGGTATAAAACATGCCAAAGTCGATTATTGAGTAGTATTTTTTAGTGGTCAAAGTTGAAAAAGAGTGATTTTTGAAGTTTTTTTGAAAACTTCAGACACATTTTTCTCGATTTTTTTTCCAGGGTACGAAATGATTTTTATAGCGCAAAAACTTTCTTTTCTGTTTATCTTTTGAATGAGACCAAGAAAAGGTGTCCAGCTCAAATCCTCGAATCAGAATTTCAGTTTAAATTCGATTTTTTAATTAAAAACGAGACTTATCTTGTTTGAGTGTGAATAATTGTCTACAAAATTTTCATTTTTTAACACTCTAGTTTTGAAATTTTCCTGGAAAATTCATACTCATTCGATAGTTTATAAAATGGCAAAGTTTTTTCATTATTGGAAAAATTTTTTTACCATGAAAAAAATCAAGAAAAAACTGTTTGAAAAGTTTAGATTTTAACATGACTTTGAACTTTTTTCAACTTGTATCTCAATAACAATAGCAGATACGAACTTCTAACCAGTTTCATTGAATTTCTCAGCCAAATTTCCTGTAGAAAAAGTATTTTTTCCTCCACCTACTGTCTAAAGTACTTACTTTACTCCCTGAAACCTAATACTAAAGTGTCACTTTTTCGCTCTCGGTAGTAAAAAACAGAAAAACTCCCTAGGGAGTAAAAGTGACTCCATTTAAATAACATGGGGAGCATCTCTATTTTGAAACTTACATTGTAATAGGTTAGAAGGTCTAAGCTCAGATGAGAAAGCATGATAGAGATGTCTGTCATTGAGTCAACTGAATTCAATACCACAACCAGAAATTTGATTAACTCATGAAATGTATGTTTGTATGATAATTATTATATTCTTAATATTAGTAGACAATAAAAATTTATACAATTTTTAAAATATTCTATTCTATTCAAAATACCAGCCAACAAATATTTTTGATCTGCAATTCAAATCTGAACCGCGTGATCTGGAGTCAGCCATTTTTGGTAGCTGCTCAGCTGATATAATTGTTACAACTTTTGCCGATAGATAGCGCAATCGGCAGTGCCAATCAGACGACCGGTTTTTAGGTTTTAGATTTAGGTTATGTTGTTAGGAATCATTGTTACCAATACGTAAGTTATTAGTATGATTTTATTTGCAGTTTCTATAGAAAAATGTAGATGGAGGAAAAATGTTGTGTACATCACGAGCGAAAAATACTTTTTCTCCCTCAGGAAAATTGCTGCCCTCGGCTTCGCCTCGGGCTTCAAAATTTTTCTCACAGGGAGAAAAAGTTGTACTTTTCACTCTAGATATACAAATAACTATTACGCCCTTAATCACTTGACACAAAGCTATCAAATGATAGACAATTATTCACACTCAAACAAGATAAGTCTTGTTTTTAATTAAAAAATCGAATTTAAACTGAAATTCTGATTCGAGAATTTGAGCTAGACACCTGTATTTGGTCTCATTCGAAATATAATCAAAAAAGGAAGTTTCTGCGCTATAAAAATTATTTCGTACCCTGAAAAAAAATCGAGAAAAATGTGTCTGAAGTTTTCAAAAAAACTTCAAAAATCACTCTATTTCAACTTTGACCGCTAAAAAATACTACTCAATAATCGACTTCGGCATGTTTTATACCTCAAATCAATGTGAAATTTTGTCCTCTTTTCAACAATGTCCTTAGAATTCACTTAAGACCAATGGTTCTTGAGATATTGACGATTTAATGACTGGAAGTATGCCTACTTGAAAAATATCGAAAAATCGATATATCTCGAAAACGAAGGTCGATAGGAGAAAATTTTACTGAACATTTTCTGTTGCAAATTGCATGTAAAATCTATGGTAGCCGGGGTTTATACCTTATCTGGGACACCCTATATAACTAGATTGATATAGTCTACTATTGAATTACTATCAACTATGAAATACTATTGAATTCAAGCTTCTATGAGCAGTGAATAACAATCTCATTTGAGACTACAGTAGCCTATTGTTTTAAGATCGATATAATTTGAAAACCCAGAAGATATAGTTAAATGTTATTGTTAGAAATGTCAAATTGTTGACCAGATAAAATTGAGGCTTTTGAGTTGGCTGGGACACGTTGAGAGGATGAGTGACTCAAGAGTTGTAAAAAGGGTCTTCAGGAACAACCCAGGAGGGAGAAGGCTGAGAAGACGTCCGAGAAAGCGTTGGCTGGAGGATGTGGAGGACGACATTAGGAAGCTGGGTGTCAGGGGATGGAGATGTAAGGCTGCTGATAGAAACGAATGGAGAGGTTTTTTGAAGGAGGTCAAGGCTCTGAATGAGCTGTAGCGCCAAGGAGTAAGTAAGAAGATATAGTTAGGGGGCGGGGATATTCTTTGGAATTCAAACTTTCATTACAGATTCAATTCTAGTCTGTGCTTTCATCTTCACGATACCTGTGAGAATTAATTGCCTTATATTATGAGAAATTATATTTTCTGATTGTCTATTCAAAGTGGGATCAATTTCTCTGATTAAATTACTATTCATTTGATAAAATGATGGAAACTACCCATGCGATTGATTGCAACACACGGTTATTGGATATAATCAGAAACGTATATGGGATAGTAAAAGCAATCGATTGTCGATTGATGTTTTCAAATAATGAACTGAATTTTACATAGCCTAATTGGATCTGCTCACTATTTTTATTGTCAAGAATTGGCCAGTCCTTATCATAAAATTCACAGAGTCTAGTTTTACAGATTTTTTAACTGGATTTGTAAACTAAAAAAAAAAAACAGCCGAATGTAAATGACAATATCATTTACTCACTATATAAATTAATTAGGAACACTAAACTCCAAATAATATAATATATTATACAATTTATATTATTGCAGTTTTTCTCTTGATTACCTATTAACTGTAAAAGTGTTGTGAACTGTTGGAATTTGAATGAATAAATAAATAAAAACCTGGCATGATGACTCAATTCCGAAGCAGACTCGCCCCAAGGATCATTTGTGTAGCCAATATAGCTTTGTAGATGCGTCCAGTTATGGTTGCCTTCACTGAATACTATTGGTCCAGTATCTAGAAAAAAAGGAATAAATCTTTATTCCACCTAAGTTTCTACCTAAACATAATAAGAAAAACGTTACTATTGGTGTATACAATTTACCAGCATTGTTGAATCACTTTCTGTGTTTTTGAAATGATGTTGTGGTAGAAATCGATATTGGATGAAAACGACAAGATATTTCCAAAATCATTAATATTGAATCAATTTGAGATACTAGCTTCGGTTGTTAAGCCATTATATATCTTTATATATCTTTGAAAGCCTTATCATTGAGTTATCAATGATAAAGCCTTATCATTGAGCAGTTTACAATAATACAGTATATTACATAGCATATGATCAGGTAGATATCAGAATACTCGTATATGGGTGAAGCCCTAATATTGGCAATTAGCTGTTGACCAATGCAGGTTGAGCTCTACTATCATTGGCCGAGAACAGACACGCCCATGTATTCCAAATTTATGGTCACTAGAACCGTCCGGTCTCGGCCAATGACAGTAGAGCTCAGCCTGCGGCATTGGTCAACAGTCAATGGCCAATCGTAGCGTTTCTCCGACACTATAAATATTCTGTTTCTAAATGTTAAAGCTTTCAGTTTACTAGAGATTAATAATGGTGTAGCAAACGACGCCAGTATCTCAAATTATTTTAATAAATTAGTAGCTTTGACAATATCAAGTCGTTTTTCATTCAATTAATGAATCACTTTGAAAACATATCGTAACTATTGGTCCCGGTACCAGCATGGATTAAATTAAAAATAAAATGAATTTATAAAATATACACTGCTGTAGATTAATAATTCTCCTTGATTTGTTTTATTTTTCATCTGTTGTTTGCTTTAGTATTTATGTGGTATTAAGTGGAAGCTGGATGATTTTCATTTCAAAAGAATGCTATCAATGTAACTCTATCATTTTCAAATTGAAACTGATCAATCCAAAAACAAGTAGGTGAATGAGTTTCCCGAATTTTGAAAACACAATTATTATTCATTTATTCGCAACATTCAGGATGCTAATTAGATACAAAAAAGCGTCGGTTGTAAAAGCTTGTTACCCTCGGTGGTACAGTTCATAGAATACACCAGGGATGACCATAGCAATAAGCTTTTTTAGGCGCTATTTACACAGCGAAGTAACAAAACAACGGAGAAAATCTCTTGCTCCAGGGAAAAGGCGAAAATCTTCATAAACAGTGATCTCTATTCTTCCTCTATCCTTGTTTCATGAGCTTCCGCCCCGCTCTACTCTATTATATCTCAAAGAATAATAATTATTAATGATAAAACTAAAGTTTTCCCTTCATGAATGAGTATGATATCTGAATAATTATCATCTCACTCGTTCTATCCTTGTTTTATAAGCTTCCGCCCCGTTCTACTCTTTCACAACTCATAGAATAAAATAGATATTAAAACTAGTTACTCCTCCATGAGTGAGTCTGGTAATTATCATCTCTCGATCAGTGACTAGTAAATTATTCTTCCAGAAATATTGTTATAGGGTTCATCAACAAGAAGTGGGTCACATAAACTGATTTGAATTCAAATTTACTGAGATTCATAACCTTATTTCGAAGTCAATGATTTATGAGGATTGCAAACGATGAATGCTTAATTTACAGTGAATCATACATTTTGCAAATTCGAAGCAAACTGGATCATAATTGATTAATTAATTCAAATATGTATTCGTATTGATGAGTATCTCGATAAATGTATTCGTAATGAACATGTTTATCTATTGATAGTTTTAAGAATAGTAGTAGTAGCTTCCACTACTTCTGATATTCAACTATTTTCCAACCACTAATAGCCATTTAGCTATTATATATTCTAATATTGAAATGAAATATACAATATATACCCAAAATATTCAATTATTGAGTATATATTCTGATATTTGAGTAGTTTCCACTCCATTCTCTGG
This sequence comes from Nilaparvata lugens, assembly GCF_014356525.2. NCBI lineage: Eukaryota > Metazoa > Arthropoda > Insecta > Hemiptera > Delphacidae > Nilaparvata > Nilaparvata lugens. Next base: position 16,932,142 of record NC_052511.1, read on the forward strand.
ATAGGATACTTAAATACTAAACTCAATTATTATCCCATATCGATTATCTTGTCTTCTATAGTAGTATTAAACACTTAGTATAGTAAATTTCTTGAGCAATTAACTATTCAACTAATAGATTAAATAACTGAAGATATCAGGATATCACTTATATTAGTTCCCTTTGAGAGAATAAAAAGTGTGAGGAAGAAGAAAAGCATAAATTAACTAGGGTAAGTTCACGGAAGGACAAGCTTTTAGCTCTGAGAGCTTTAAATCGTCAAACACTGACATAAGCTCTTAGGTTGAGAGCAACCCTCTGTTGAAATAATAGATACTCCAGCTCAAATACATTCCAAGGGAATATATTATGAATCAAGATTATTCTCAAAGTCTTACAGGATTTACATATAGCATATCCCAAATTCATAAATGGAGACAAATCCGCCGACGAGAAAAATGAAATAATATGATGAAAATGAGATACATTGAAATAAAAGAAGACATCGATCGCCTTGTCTTCTACCAGTTTTTTCATCAACCATGAGCTTCAGCATAGATTAACAACACTATAAAATCACTTTATTTATAAACACTGTACTTTGTTCTACTGAGACTGTATAGTTGATTTAGTCACTGTACTAATCTTGTGCTACAGAGGCTATATAGTTTATTTTAAATAATGAATAATTAATAATATTTATTTATTTAGTCAGTTACTCTGTGGTTCAAGTTGAATGTGATGAAGTTTCAATAAATATTATGATTCATAATATTGTACATTTGGTTTGAACAGTACACACAATCAATCCATGATGTTATGCAGTCGGGGGAGAGAGGAGAATTTATATTTCTTGCACCTATTTCAATTTTTTAAGAACAATATTATTTAATTGAAATCTTATTTTTTAAACAAATATTCGTCTTCTAGTTTGATTATACAAGATAACTCACTTATTATAGAATAGTGAGTTGGTATAGAATACCCTATTTAACTAAATCAATATTATAAAGACTCTGTCGTTAGGTCATATCACAGGCCCTGTGATATGATCAGGCATTTGATCATCATCACATTGATCATATGCGACTTGAAAACTCTGACATCAGACCATAGCCAGCAAGGTTACATGATATCATTATCATCAAATTACTCTTAAAAAAATACAAACGGAATACCCTATAAGGGCCAAGCCATATGATGCGTTTTTCATACGAGTCGACAGGGAAGTTAGCTCTCCGATTGACTGATTATCAGCCGATTCCTGAACACCAAACTATTCAGTCAATCAGAAAGCTTCCTGCCCTGTCGACTCGTCTGAAAAACGCCTCATGTGGCTTGACAGTTAGCAGAGAATCATCTATAATAGAGAAAAGAATTGGTTTATACACGTACGGGATAGAAAATTCACAAATGACGCATCATCACGTCTGAACTACAGGATTGATTAATTTGAAATTATGCATGAAGATTCTTAATTTACCGAGGATGGTTATAAGCCTTTTTTGAATTCTATTTTTGAAGATTTTAGTAAGTCAAGTTTTCAGTATCTCAAGTTTTTAATTAGATCCTTGCGGAGCACGGGTTACCTGCAAGTATTCAATAAATCATCAAAACTAAGAAACTTGATTGAAATTACTGTAGGCCTACTTTACATTTAGATACTCTTTGAAACTTCTTGTACTTATAAATAAATTTGGCAATATTAGTTTTCACGTTGCCGACATAATTCATGTATCTGAAGGGGCTCACCTTTACAATACTGTACTGATCCACCGATTATGAAAGTGATAGCTGGATGATAGAATAAAATGATAACGGGTTAAGCGATTTCGCGTAACTAATCCAAGGTTAGCAATGTAACCGAAGTAAGAGCAGTCGTGGGAAAGCAAGATGAACAGCTTGTTTCTTCTAAACCACGTTCAATCTCAACTATTGAGCCATCTCTATTAATCAGGTCGGTTTAGCGAGAATATTGAAGGTCGAACACATTATTTGGGAAGTACTTTCGCAACACCACTTCCACTGGTAATTACTGGGTTCACATTTCACCAAGTTAACAGTCAGATATGCTGATAATGGTGGTTCAAAAAAGTCGAATAAAAAGTAAGCTCTGATCTTGTGGAAAAATGCGGATTAACAGCTAATTTTTGCCAGTTGATGCAACCGAGATGGAGAGATTTTATTGGTCGTGATGGATGCTGGTTGTGAAATGGATGCCTGAGACATGAAAAATCGTGGGCAAACCCTAATTGATGAGGATGATTCACCTTGACATGAAATTAAGAATAAAAATCTTTAATCAGCATAGATATTTCTTGAGGGGCTTCAGAATGGTAAATTGTTGCACTTCTCAAAGCCTTCATATTTTAAAGTAGAACAAGAGAGTTTCCAATAAAGAAAAAATGTGAGAATATTAAGAGAATGACATGTTGATAAGAAAATTACAAAAACGGAGAGAGAGTTATTTTAAGGATTTTTTTAAGCAACTCTCACCAGCGGGCAAAGATTTTTCTTTTTGCTGGTGATGCCTAGAAATTTTATAATTGGTTTTTTCTGCTCTCATGTATATGCATGTATGTGTAATATTGTATTATGAACATTTTATTTCTGTTTTTGCTCGTGTATGTATGTGTATGAGTAAAATATTGTTTGTTTTCTTTTTGGCAATAGAAAAAAAATAAATCAAGAATTTAAATAAATGAAGAGCAAACCAAGTTGTCAACTTTTCTGAAAGCCATTTCCGCCTTCAAATCTATTTTGAATATTTAGTTGTCAACTTCTCATGAAGTTTAGAATATTCGTAACTTAAGTTTAGTATTCGTAATAATTGGAAAAGTAAAATTATAATTAAATTTGGTAATAATTATGATGTCACATCCCATGTCTATCAATTCAATAAGTACTATTAGGGATTGAAGGCTAATAAAACCGAATTATTGTTGAATAATCGCAATTAGTGTTACTGTATGAGAGAGTGTAATACTTACTTGGTAATAATAATAATACATAGGCTACTGTTGTAATAGAATCATTGTTAAAAATTTTCAATGATTCTGATATCAGAACAAATTGTGATCAAACACTCACCAGTTTTTATTGGCCTCTCCTTACCCACCAAATTAGTGGTTTTGGCTAAGACATCAGTAAAAAGTTTTTCAGAGCTAGTTTTTCATGAGTTCTAAATGTCTGCCTTGATTATGAATACACGCAAAAATGTGATTCGCCATACAATTGCTGACGCTTAAAGGAGTATCCCTAAACTAATATTGCTAATCTTATTTGTAATGTTTACTTCCAGTTTATTCAGAGTATAATGCCTATCAATTGAATCCTTCCAGATAATCCCACAGGGAAAAATCTGGAGGCGAAATACGTTTCAAGAAGGAACACTCGTTGCTCTTTGCAAAACGACATGATTACATTATCGTACACGAAACAATACTAGGGATCTGTTGTAAATTGTACACGTACACATTGAATGACTCTAAAAATTCTTTTTATACATGAAAATAGTGATGCTATCTTGCAGTAGCTACAGTAACTAGCAGTTCTGTGAACAGTAGACCTCGCGCAGTTGTAAACCACAGTCTCCTCTAATACTGTCCATCAGAGTATATTCTGACCTGTCCTGTCGTGTCGGCGAGAAATCTGTGTATGAACGACTAATTGCTGTTGGGGTTGTTGTATCGACAATGCTTATAATTTGATGTAGACAAGCTACTATCATCAAAAGCTTACCCAGTTGAAAGCAGAGAAAAGTCGGGAGAAATTCTACTTCAAGTTATCAATTGCGTGCCTCACTGCATGCAATTAATAGTCCACTTAACAGCTATTTTATCATTAAGTTACATTGAGATATTGAATTGCATGCGTCAATGCATGCAATTTATAATCCACTCGACAGCTGATTTATGATGAATAATTCTATCGTCTGATTTTTACTCTGAAATTGGCGTATGAAGGAGGCTTCTTTTGCTTTTATATTATCCTTGAAATGCAAAATTTCCAAAAACCTTGTATATACGTCGACGCGCAAATTGAAAACGAACATACCTGTAAAATTTCATGAAATTCTATTACGGCGTTGCGCCGAGAATGCGGAACATAAATATAAACATAAGGAGAAATGCAAAACTGTCGACCTGAATCTTATACCTCACTTCGCTCGGTCAACTATATTACCCATAATTAATATGGGTGATTATTACTATGATTAATATAGTTAATGTAGCAGTAGCCACTCACCGAATAAGAAAACCCCACTTTCTCAGTGGATTTTTTTTATTCAGTAAATGATTTGCTGAATATTAAGCTAAAAATGGGAGAATTTCATCTTTTGCTGATGATTCAGTTATTATATTTTCAAAAAATAATTGGAATGATACTCTCATTGTTGCAAAGCAAGATATGAATATTGTGAAGAATTGGATGGACTCTAATGCTTTGAGTTTAAATGTAGAAAAAACCAATTACATAGCTTTTTCAGCAAATAGAGAGGGTAAACCTAACAATCAATATAAGTTAAAAATCCATTCAAACTGTTCTTCAATAAATCGACCAAACATTGATAGATGTTACTGCCCTGTTATTAATAGGAAATCAAACCTCAAATATCTTGGTATATGGATCGATGAGTGTCTCAAATGGGACATCCATGTAAACTTCCTATGTAAGAGACTAAAATACCTATCTTATTAATTTTATAAATTGAAAAATGTGCTGTACTTATGCATGTGAACATAAATTGAATCTTCATTTTACAACTATTATTTATAATATAAAGGATATCATTTCGTTATTATATCTAATTAAATAAATGTATGTATCTTGGTTTAAGTGCAGTAGCATATACTTATATTTTTTTTGTAAAGCTTTTTTGTATTTTGTTTTTGGCAAATAAAATTCATTCATTCATTTTTACAGACATGGTTATTTTGATGTGTGGGAATGCACTGTATAACAGAGTCCAGAATTTCATTTCAAAGTTGGAAAGCACATATGCGGAAACCTTTGGTTAATATTTGTAGATGGAGTCTGTAGTTGTATCTTGGACGGGAGAACAGGAACAAATATCGGGCTGATGGGGTCCGGCCTCACTTTCCGGGATAAACATTCACCTTGACGAACACAAGACAAATAAATGGGGTGCCGGTGCGGGAGCGGGGTTCAGGGACAATGTAATGAGCAACGCGTCTGTTGGGAAATAATCGCCCGACTTTCTTACGCAACTGGTAACGACTGAAATGTGTGTGTGTGTGTGTGTGTGTGTGTGTGTGGTGTGTGTGTGTGTGTGTGTGTGTGTGTGTGTGTGTGTGAGAGAGAGAGAGAGAGAAACGAGAAGTTGAAGAGAAAGAGAAACTAGGGAAATGGAAAAGATAAAGGGAAGAAAAGAGAATGATACAATTTGAGAAAGGCATAGGAAGGAATAATATATTCAACGCTCTGTGTTGGTTTAAAGGTGATTTTGTGGTAGATATCCATGAGGGAATAATCATTTAGCTAAAAAAAATGGTGTAAATATTGGAGTAGCATGAATCTAGTGGAAGAAACATTATTTGAAATTCATATTTTAATTATTGAAGTGGGGAAAAATGTATGTAATTTTAGGGAAACAAAATCCAGTTGCCTAATCAATCTGAAACTGGATTTTAATAATAAATAAATAAATCTTTATTCAATGCCAAGTACATTACAGAATAACAATAATCAAATATTGAATTAAGAAAAAAATGCGGTGTACAGTCAATGAATACAATACTGTTTGCTAAAGAGTGAACTTTGTATGCAAACAGAAGCATATCTCATAATTGAAAATAAAATAGACGAAATTGCAGTCTCAATATATTTCAATAGCTTGCATTCATTGCATGATATTTTTTTCAAAAATACATTATTCAAAACTAGAATTGAACATGAAAATGAGAGAAATATGTCACTCATTATCGAGCTGGGTTGGTTACTTTCAGTATCTCTCAGTTTTGTTGTGAAGATGAAGTTGTGGTAATGAATTCATATGAAGTGAAAACGATTCAAAAATAATGTCAAACCCACCAATTCATCAAAAGAATTTGAGATTGTTTCGATTGTTACACCATTATAAATTTCCAGTAGCCTGAGATCTTAATTAAAAATTGAGATGCTTACTATATCATAGTGATGTGATTGAAACGCTACGATTGGCCATTAGATAACTTATGAAGGCTGAGCTCTACTACCATTGGCCGAGAGAAGACAATACCTGGGAGTAGAGCTAAGCCTTTATAAGTCAGCTAAAGGCCAATAGTAGGGCTTCTCCTACACTATATTATAATATTCTGCTGCTCATTGTTCAAGCTTCAATGTATATTAATAATCTTGTAGGAACGGAAACTAGTATCTTAAATTGTTTTGAAAAAATCAGTCCTTTCGACAATAACGTTTCATCCAATAAGATAGAAATTTTTAGTCCTTCAGATTAACTCTAAACTCAACAATTATTACTTAAATTGAGAGGAAGAAAGAATGACAGTGAGAAGATTTTGGGAAAGGGAGAGAGTAAGATGGAAGACAATTTCAATAGGAGGGTAAAAAGAATTCATTTAAGAGAAAGAGAGAATTGAATTGTATTGAATCGCTGCCTTTATTAAAAACCTAGGAGGGCGAAGTTAGGGTGCAGCCGGCCCTCTCTTACACTTAACCCTCCATACAATTCTAAGTTACAACTAAAACAATATCATAAACCATGAACTAAAGTAAAAATAAAAACAATAACTTAGAAAAGAAATTAACAAGAAAAAAATATAAATATAATAAAAAAAAAGATAAAACTTGAACTCCTTTCGAATTTAAGTTCGTAAGAGGGGTTATGCAAAAGGAAGAAGAGAAAAGTGAATACAGTTGAGAATTTTCAGTCCAAATCCATAGATTATTCCGGTAGAAGTAAGGGAAGAAGGAAAAAAGAAAGAAAAGAAAAAAGGAAGAAAGTGAGAGAGTGAGAGAGAGAAGAGAAAATAGATATAGAATTGAGGAGGAAAATGCAGTGAAATAGAAGAAAACGTTGGAAGAAAGTTTTGTAGAAGAGACAAGAAAAAAGAGTTGAAGAGAGACAGAGGGTAGCAAGAGAAATAAACAAGAGATTGTAAGAAAAAGAAAACTTTGAAAGAAGAGAGGAGAGACGATATCACTTAATAAGGAAAATTTAGAGAAAGAGAGCTTGAAGAGAGTTGGGAGAGGAAGATAAGGTAAAGAGAGTAATAGAAAAAGAGGGAAATAGATGAAGCGAGTGAGAGAACATAAAATGAAAGAGAGTGAGAGAGGTGGAGAGAACATAGAGTGAGATAGAGTTGTACGTTGTTCAACAGGTAACATCGAGTGGAGAGAGGAACAATAAATTAAGAACAAAGAGTGAAAGAAGCGAAGAAAAGCCGCAAGAAATGAGATTAGTGTCGGTTTGTGTCGAACGAAGGCCGATCGGATGATTATGAAGGCTGATGAACTCCAAAGAAACGGAAAGTAAGACTGCTTACATCCGAAACCGATTGGCCGATTTATACGGTGGCCGATTAGCCGATTTGTGCGCCATAATGATGTGAAATTTTATGTAAATGGTTTTGAATATTCTAGTAAAACCCAAATGGATATTTTATGTGAATGGATATGAGCATATCTATATGTAGCCTACTCGTCAATTAGGACGAATCATACGAGAAAATCATGAGAAATTGGATGAGAATTTTTTGGAAAGGAGGAAGAAGATACTGTAATTATACGGAATCTTCACATACTCTCATTTTTTCTGTATTATTATCACAATTAGGGTGTGGTGTATTTTTGGGTTTATCCTATTGATTCTCTCCCAATCATTGATTTGATTTTGTACTTGTGTGAATGAATGAAAAATAATAGAAAAGATGGTTGAAGTCAAGCATGCATGAGTATGGTGAAAAAATAGATGAAATAAATGAATTGTACAGTGATAGGGTATTATTATGATGATACATAAGAGTCCCTGATAAGAAGACAAGAACAAAACGAGGAGTACATAAGAGACAAATTCATATTGAGCGAGGTGTGATAAAAATACAAAAACAGAAATACAGTTAATTCACCTGAATTAAGTGACATCATGAAGGAATTACTGAAATTCGTCCATGACTGAACAGTAAAGTAGAAAAATAATGTTCGACTTTTGGAGAAATTGAGAGGAAAGGTGAAATGAATATGGGAAAGAGATATGTTAAGGCTGTTTGGTACACTTTTTTTTTATTTGAATTGTATAATATTTTTCAATATAATTGTTAAGATCATTATAAGAGTGAGAAAAAGTGGCAACTGAAATTTTTAAGTGGTCTAAAGCGAGTTATGGGTTGTTGAGGTGCTAACTTTCCAGATTCCGTTTTCTTTCCAGATCATAAACGGTTTCGACCATATTAACAGAACTTCTCTTAAAAAATTCAAAAAATGTATCTTTCCAAACTAAAACATTTTATTCCCCATTTCGATCATAAATAAAAAAGTAACATTTTTTGTAAATTCGATAATTTGTTTATTCTGGCATGGATCGCAAAAAACGCATATTAGAACAAAGCCAATGATATACTGAATGTATTAAAAAAAAACCTCCAATGGAAAATTCGAAACCGTATATGATCTGGAAAGAAAACTTAGTTAGCACTTTCAACAACCCATAACTCGCTTACTAGACCACTTAAAAATTTCAGTTGCCACTTTTTCTCACTCTTATAATGAATGATCTTAACCATTTTTCAAACAATGAAAAAGATTTTCCAATTTAAATAAAAAAAGTGTACCGAACAGCCTTTTAAGTGGAATAAGTTAGATATAATTTTTTCTCAGTGCATGAAAAAAGCAATTCTGTAGAAATTCTGTAGTGATACCTAAATTTTGATTTTCACAACAGAAATCATGAAAAATTATTCATAAAATCTAATTGTTGTGAGTTGCATTGACTTTGTTTCTAAACTTAGAGAAGATGAAATGTCTGAACTGATCTATTTTTATTAACAATTCATATCATAGTCAATTCAATTCCCAAATGAAATAAATTTCTCATTTCATAAAAAGAAAACTTCAAATTCACTTGATAGAAAATAGCACCCTAAAATATGTTGACACCTGAAAACTTCAAAATTTTCAATGTTTATCTTCCTGGAATTCAATGTTTTGTTGATACTGATTCAATCAAGCAATCGACTTCAAATTCAAAATTGACGTCCAGGTTCAGTTCAAGTGAAAGTAATGTTCCGATGTAATCAACAATGGTCTACAAACAATGTAACCAGCATAAATACCATCAGGATTACATCATTGGACAATATTTGGCTGAGATTTAGTCATGAGCCGAAGTGAAGCACCAACTAACCAATATAGGCAATACCATTAATTCTTTATTACGTTTAGACTACAGCGGTCCATTACATTGATTCTAATCTACAGAATAATTCACCATTATCCAACTTGGACAATCATTAATAATTTATTATTTGCCTTGTTCAGTGTCAGATTAATTTTTGACTAGTGGGTTAGTACTCGTAAATTATGAGCACCTCTTCAATTTCAAACAACATTGTATTATATAACGATTAGAATGTTGACTGTGATCTACTCTGTTGCAAAAAATGGTGAGCGTGAACTACTTTAATTGTAGAACAAAATAGAAAGGGAAGATTGAACTAGTAATTGAGTTACAAATAATAAACAATAGATTAATTCCCAGTTAAGGTACTCCAAAAAGTACTCAAAAATCGAGGTTCAGAATATTCCCGGTGGTTGGGAACTGTAGGTCCACTCATCTCTCTCATCATCATCTCCCACGCACAAGCCTGGAATTCATGTCGGCATCATCCTCAGTCAAAGGTTGTTTTGAGGATTTCCTAACAATTCATCCAGTTTTTAGAAGATTGAGGGATTTTTCCAGATCAACATTTGACATATTGGTGATTGTAAAAACTCCAATTATTAATCTTAGAATGAATTTCTATTTTTTTAGTAAAAATGGTCCAAATTTTAGAAGAGTGAAATCATAACCCTATTTCGGATTTTTAAAATGTTATCTAAATTTCGAAGAGAAATAGTACAAGTAGTATCCGTAGTTTTTCTCTCCCATTCAGTGCTTTCTTGTAAAAATAATAAATGAATGAAAAAAATAGAAATCTTAGTTGAATGAGTTTGATTGTACTAATGAATTCAATGAAATAAGGTCTACATTAATGAAGCACATGCCGAATCCATTGAGAAAATTCACACTCCATTCGATGTCTCACTCTTCACCAATCAAATCAATTCTCAACGAAGAAGACAAGAATAAAATTAATGAAGCACATGCCGAATCCATTGAGAAAATTCACTCTCCATTCGATGTCTCACTCTTCACCAATCAAATTAATTCTCAACGAAGAAGACAAGAATAAAACAATTCAATGAAATAAGGTCTACATTAATGAAGCACATGCCGAATCCATTGAGAAAATTCACTCTCCATTCGATGTCTCACTCTTCACCAATCAAATCAATTCTCAACGAAGAAGACAAGAATAAAACAAACTGACACCTAATCTAATTCATCATGGGTTTGAAAAATATTTTTTCTCTATTTAGTCACTTGCTCTTCAAGAGACAGTATATTAAAATGCTTTATATTCGATCAAATTTGAATGAACAAAAATGTTGAAGTTTCAAAGAGAAAAATACTACATCAACGTTAACTTTTTATTCTAGCATCGTTTGGAGTTTTTACTCTTCACTGCTCTCTGCACAGTTTATTTCACTGTTGAATTCCTCCCAGTGCTAGAGGCGTACTCAAAACATTTTACTGCAGGCCATTTTCACTTTCGGAAGTGACAGTCTCCTGGGGAAATGAACCTTTGAAAACAGTTTACAAAAACTCTAGAACAGAATAGTACGTCTTTCTCAAGCCATAATAATTTATAGTATTCTCAAATCTGTATCTCTTAATCCCAGTAGACGTCTGATTTTTATTGTGAACGTTGAAAAAAAGTCTGTCTCAAAAAATGAATTCAGTGGAATTCAGAAAAGAGGAAGTAATACAAATTTGATATTATTTTTTATAAAGCAATATTATTCTATTGCCTATCACATTTCCAAACTTTTCACCTCTTATACGATACTAATTTACAACAATGAAAGCGGATAAATTAATAACAATAAATGAATAAAATGCATGAATGAGTAAATATCAATTGTGCACACCAATGCGATTCGCATCATGTCAACGGCGTTAAACTACATTTTAACCATTTTAAACTACGTCAACCATTAAACTACGGTTTAAAAATAAATCCCTCATTCGCGTCGCCGTCTTTGCAATCGCAGTAATATGCACAAAGCTTTAGACTCATTGATAAAAATATTTTGTTTATCAATGAAGATGCAATTTCTGAGATTAAAGTCTTAATTCACAATAAAATTCACTGTTACCAAGCAAATTTTTCATAATAAACCATTTTCATTGAATTTCGTTAAAATTTCAAAAACACAATGTATCAACCAATTCATGTTGACGTTTCTCAATTCTATGGTCATAGAATTGATCACAGATATGATTATTCATCAAGCTCCCCAATGTATCACGAGATCCACATAGACATTTCTCATTTCTATGATCATGAAAGATTTCCTAATTTATCAAGATCAAGCTCCCTGATTTATCATTTTATCAAACTCCCTGATGTATCAAGAAATTCACATAGACATTTCTCAATTTCAAGATAATGAAAGCTTCCCTAATTTTATCACGAACAAGCTCTCTCGATTTATCATTTTTCACGTTTCTCAATCATGAAAGTTTTCCTAATTCTACTCATTGCTTGCTGGTTCTGAAGGGTTAAACCTTCACAATCGTAATAACTTTTCGTTAAAGCACTTCAAGTATCAATAAAACACATTGTATATATCACAATGCATCAATAACTTCACAATCTCATGAACATGAAAACTTTCCTAATTTCACTCATTGATTGATTCTTTATGTTTACACCTTTGTAATCGTAATTACTTTACGTTAAAGCATTTCAAGTTTCATGAAATAATACATTGTGTAAAAATTACAATGTATCAAGAAATTCTCAACCCTATGATCACGAAAGCTTTCCCAATTTAACTCAATGCTTGGTTCTTAATAGTCCACTTTTACAATCGTAATTACCTTAACAACTTGACTGCAACAACAAAAACTGATCTATTTCGTGTTAACAAAGTAGCTAGATAGATGTTTTTCGGTCAAGGTGAGTGTCTCAGAGTCTGCAAGCGGACAAAGATGCTTTTTGTGGTGCGATATCTCTGTTTCTCTCTGACTCATTTCTGTCCCTATTTCTGTCTCATTCCTGTGCGACATTTCTTTCTCCATTAGCCAGTAATTGCGGTGTTCCTCTCGGTGCAACGCGGCGACAAAAAATAAAAAGCGCGCTCTTCTTCCAGCTTCCACTTTCGCTTTCAGTCGGCCTTCGCACTGTTTTATCTCTCTCACTCATTCTCTCTCTTCCCCTGTGCAACAGCTGACCAGTGACCTTCACTTTCTTCGTCACGAGAGGTCGTGACCTCTAGCGCAGCAGGTCACGTGACTCGCCTTCCGTTTGCCGCGCGCGGGAATTAGCTCGCCGCCTTTCATCTATGATTGCTGCACTTTTTCTAGCGGGAAATTATGGCTGGCACGTTAAGAACCGATAGAGAAGCTCATCCAAGATTGTGTCATACAATTCACTTTTATTTTCAGGGCTAATGATAGTTTTTTAGCCCTTGAAAATGGATGTGTTGTAATAAAATGAAGGGTATTCGATAATTTGTATTGTGTTCGTGTCATACTGTATTATTCGAGTACATTTTGATATTGCTTGAGTTGAATGATCGTGAATTTATTGTTAAATAGTAATTTTTTAATTAGGTATCATTCATATTCTATTTGACTACTTGTTTGAATGTGCGACGAAATCACTATAGTTGATCAAAATTTGAAGCATATCAATGATCTTGTAAACAATACAAATAATGGTAGAATAGCCAATAACTAATATAATAACCTACAAATTTCAGTAACTGGTATAATAACTTGAGAATATTTTCTCATCCATTTGATCAGTTTGAAAGTCATTGTTCTCAATTTTCATGAGATATTTTTAATGTATATTTTGATAAGGTGATTTATGCACAAAATTGGTCACATTTCTTACATAGTTATAATAGTTTCTTAGATAGTGAAATCATACACGATCTGATTTGATTAATATTCAGTATCAAAATACTCCACATCGGTCATTTATCATCAACATTATTAAAGGATTTGTAATTTTGTAGAAAATCATGGAGTTTACGTCATGATGAACAATATTTCCATAGAAAGGTTTTTGTAACCTTTATCTCTTCTTAATTTATTCATTATTCCATATAACTCTGATACGAGAATTTGAAGAATATACATAATGAGAGATGGAAATGAGAAAAAATGCTAAGGCATGTAACTTGATTTTGAAGCTTGCTTAGAAAAATAAGGTGAGAATGGAGAACGTAATCATTGAAATATAAACTAATCTCTTGAAAGTACAAGCTACAATATTTTTTTATTCACTGTCTTTTTCATCCAGGATATCAACGTTCCCCAATAGTATCATAACATATATTTATAAGTTTTACAATTTATTCAGTAATGTGAGACGAACTCAAACCAGAAATCACGATAATTGGCCCAGTTTCAACTTGACTGGAGAAATGGAGATGTAGCTATTCGTTAATGGCAGCTACATTGCTCTCCATCAATTTGGGCGCTCATATCCAATTGATGAAAGCCTGATGAGCGTCTCAAACTTCCAGAAAACAGCTATAGCACTCGTGTGGGGTGTGAGCTGTAAACATAGATATGGATTGCATGGACTGACACTCTCTGTACCTGCTTGCTGTCATTATCACTATCTTCATCATCATCATCATTCTAGTCATCATCATCATTTTCGTCATCATCGTAAGCACCACTTACATCCATCTCAGACACATTCCTTGCTACAGTCTCCACCTCTCCATCATTTATCAAAGATTTCTTATAATTTCTTCTTAAGTTCTTTATATTCCCATTTTTTACTCTCTCTTACCTAGGTATTCAAGTTCTACTAGCTTTTCTAAGTCTTTTGTTTCCTCGTTTCTTCTTGATTCTCCATTCCTCCTTTTCATTCATTCATTTCCATCACTTTTCAACTTCTTTATTCGCTCTTCCACATCCCACTTATTCTTCTCCTAGCTTATTTTTTATCCATCATTATTCCTCCTATCTTCTTTCGATTTCAATGTCTCCTTCCCTTCTTTTTTCCATCATCCTTTTCTCTCCCATCTTCTTCTCTTTCTTCTAGTACATCTTCTTGTTGTTATTGTTCTCCTTGCAATTTTTCTCGTTATTGTTCATTTGCATGTTAATGTTCATGTTTATGATCATGTTCTTGTTCTTTCCTGTTCATCTTGTTCTTGTACTTGTTCATGTTCCATTCTTGTTCATGATCTCGTTTTGTTCTGTTTATTTTCTTCTTCTTCTTCTTCTTGCTCTTCTCCCTTCTCTTCTTCAACTCTCCTACACCTTGTGCTTCTTCTTCCTCTTCTTCTCTTTCTTATTCTGTTTTTACTCAATTTGATATCATCTCCTCTTTATTTCTATCCTTTTCTTATTCTATATCCATCTTCACCCTATTTCTCTTTTCTTGTTCTTATCATCGTTCTCTTTGCTCTTATTATTGTTCTTGTTTTTATCCTTTTTCTTTCTTTTTCTTCTTCTTCTTCTTCTTCTTCTCCTCCTCCTCCGTTTTCTTTTTCTTCCATCATTATATACATCTTCTATATTCATCTCACTTTCTTCATCTTTTCCTTGACCTTCTCTTTCTCTTTCCTTTTCTTATTCTTCATTCTTCTTCTGTCTCCTCACCTCAGCACCCGATCATACTGCTCTCAGCACAATAATAACAGCCAACAGCCATCACATCATTCTGCTGTCACTCCGTTCGTCTCTCAAAGATGACAATAATTAAATTACAATTTCATTCCACCACCGACGTCTTGTCACATACCTCAACTTCTGTCTGCATCTTGAGACGTCAAATTCCAGGCTTATCCTTAATAGCTTCCCGTATTTCAATTTTTATCACTAAGATCCGTCACTGAGTGCGAATTAAATCACTTTTCGTATTGAACGAATAATAACAAACCTTCATCATTTCACTTAAAATCATTTAATATGGAGTAATATCAGATCGTTATTGATCGTGGAATTGGCAAATTTCGATTCAAGGAAGACCATTAAATAATATGATTACAGTCTGACTATGGATATAAATAAAAATCAAGCCTCAAATTTTGACATTCAATAACTTTTTTATGTGTGCACCGAATTTGATGATTTTTTTAGTTATGTTCGTTATGTTCAGGACCAGGTTTATGGCCTACAAATTTATATTCCGACTTCAGGACTCTTTCCTACGGTCCTTCAAAGTTTGCATGTTATCCTTATAGAAGAAGATTTGTGAGCTGGTCACACACAGAAATCAGTTGTTATAATCATTGCGTCATACAACAGCCGTCGGTAGTTAGTAGACAAGAGTGTGTGCTGCTCCATAACCACCTATGTATTTTATTTTAAATGCCCCGACTAAAAACAGAATGACTGTTCTGTGTGTAACCATCCAGCAGTGCGGCCTCAGATTGAAGATGCTCTAGAGACATTGCTTTGTTTCGAATAATTGTGCTGTCTCCGGTGTTCAGAATTAATTGATTCTTAGTAAATTATTTATTTTGCGGTTGGAAAATTATCTATATGAATAAAATGCCGCATTGCGCCTCCTCAGGTGTGCTTTCGGCTAGAGTTTGTCATGAGATGCATTGAACTTTTTGGCGGTACGAAGTTCGCCGGGCCAGCTATTTATGAATAAAATTTTGGTTGAAAATTTTTCAAGTTTCTTGATAATTTCAAATTTAATAATGGATTTTTGAGTGTAAGAATTGCTTTCTAACCTCATTTAGACTGACTTATCAACTATAGAGAGTTGATTGATTCTTTTGTTTTCCTACAAATGAATGAATAAATATCACCTTCACAACTGTTCAGAGAGCATGACATGACAGAGCGTTACAGTCAATTTGGAATATGTAAGTGATTAGAATCTTAGGGATAGACCAGTGGAAATTTATTGATAATAAACACTTCGAGTAATTCTTTCAAATAATCAAAAGAAAACTATTTGATATTGTGGAAACCACTGATTTATTGAAATAATTTGAGATAATGATTTTGTTGTTACTTGTTTATCAATCTCCAGAAAAACTAAAAGTTCAAGAAATATTGAGCAGCAGAATATATTATAGTGTAGGTGAAGCCTCACGATTGATAATTAGCTGTCGACTAATAAAGGCTGAACTCTACTGCCATTGGCCGAGACAAGACAATGCTTGGGCGTGTCTTATCTCGGCCTATGGCAGTAGAACTCAGCCTTCATTGGTCGACAGCTAATGGCCAATAGTAGGGCTTCACCCACACTAAAAATCCTGCTACTCAATGCTTGAGCTTCCAGTTTACTAGAGATTGATGATGGTGTGACAACTGAGACTAGTATCTCAAATTGCTTCAATAAGCCAGTGGTTTTGACAAGATCAAGTCGTTTTCATTCTATATGGATATTTACTACAATGCTACCGTCACAACAACACTCAACACAGAACCTTTCAAGTAGTAATAATATTCACATATTACAATAACGTACGGTCCATTGATATTCATACATCGAAGTAAATTTATAAGTTCCATGTATACAAGGTTTTTCATAATACTGCATTTTGATTTGAATAAATAAATTCATAAGATAGAGTTGCTATCGGCGTAATCATGAACAAAGTCAGTCTCAAACCAAATAATCAATAATTATTGGCCTTCCAATGCCATGGACAAATTATTCATTTAACAGTGGAATTACACATCAGTAGCATCATTATTTTATCAAGGGGATTAATGACACAAATCTCCATCTAAACATGTGCTCATCAAAACATCAAGCATGAATAAATAACTGAGCTGCATTTAGGTCAAAATAATGTCAGAGAAGTAATAATATTGCAACAGGCTCTCTTGTGTTGCTTTCAATGCTAATTGTTTTTGTAAATGTTTACTTACATTTCAATCGTTCCCGCTCATTCTACGCTGTATTATAAAGGTCAACGCTCTTTTCACTTTCAAAATATTGATTGAGAATAACCCATATTACTAAGCTAAGTGAACTTAGTATTGTATTTCCAAAGAAAATAATGTTTTATTGTGAGACAATCGACGAAGTATTTTATAAGAAGAGAGTAGTGTGGAATGAAAAGGTTTGATTTGGTGAGATTTAGGATCAAAGCATCTTATTAAAAAATTGAATGGAATATTATTCTATGATCATTTATGAGAAGTTGGAGTTTGAGGTAGTCGTTTTAGTTATTATACCAATCTCTATAGTGAGGTCCACGTTATAATGGCAGTGGATAAAGATAGAAGAAAAGCGATGCCGATTCTCTGCATTAATTAATAATATTTCTACACTGTCAAAAACATAATTGTCATGGTTGTGAACCTAGAAAAGGATAGTACCACCGGCTTTGTCGAATGATAGACAAGGATAGCAACACCAAAGTTGAACAAATACTGTCATTATAACGTAGACCTCACTATAGTAAAGTGGAGGCTCAAAAATTGAGCAGCAGAATATAATATTTTCTACTACAGTGTGGGTGAAGCCCTACGATTGGCCATCAGCTTCTAATTGACTAATGGGGGATGATCTTGACTGTCATTGGCCGAGATGAGACACACCCTAGTATTCAAAATATGGTTATGAGAACCATCGGACAGTAACAAATGAAGAGAAACTGAGTATCTAACAAATCCAAAAGGATAATATGAGTAAGAATGAGAGAATGGAATTATAGGTTACCAAGTTTTGAACTTCATTTGTTATTGTTTAAAAGTTATCATGATCATTTTTCGAATACTTGGGCGTTCATGGGTCGATGTCAAACGAGGCAAACGACAGAAGAGACCAGCGACAGTCGAGACCAGCAACGGTAGACACCGGCGACATTCGAGGCCAGCGACGGTGGAGGACTCCTGAAAAAGTGGCCTCAAATGTCGCCTGCGTTAGGCGACAGTTGAGACCACTCTAATTTCTGTACACTCCCGACAGTCGAGACCTGCGACCGTAGAGGACTCCTGAAAAAGAGGCCTCAACTGTCGCCAGGCTCTCCAGAATGGTAGACAGCACCAAAAGAATATTATCATTTAATTTGTATGGATTCACCAGCAATTGAATAATATCCCATTATTCCTTCCATATTATGAATAAGTATTGCAACTTTACAACTGTAAATAAACCTGAGATCCTTCATCATAAAAAACGAAATTTTCAAACTCGTAAATACCTTTTTGATACTTTGATGTCAAATTCTCAGTTCATGATAGATGTCGGATATTATTCTACAAATCAATATCCTGTTACAAATTAATAACTTTTATCAATTTCACACATTCACATTTTACATTTTCTTGATCTATATATACATTGAGCTTTTCTCATAAAAACAAAATTGTTCATTTATTTCATTAACGATGTTGCTTATGGAATTAATCACATGATTACTTTCATATGATGATAACATCATATGTATAAGTTATAATCATTATAAAATGTATTTTGTCTGGAATCGCAGTAGGATGTGTCCTCAACTGTCGCCTGCTGCAAGCGAGTCTCTAATTTTTGTACAGGCCCGACAGTCGAGACCAGCGACATTCGAGGCCAGCGACGGTAGAGGACTCCTGAAAAAGTGGCCTCAAATGTCGCCTGCGTTAGGCGACAGTTGAGGCCACTCTAATTTTTGTACACTCCCGACAGTCGAGGCCTACGACCGTAGAGGACTGTAAAACTGTCCTCTACGGTCGTAGGCCTCGAATGTCGTCGGTCTCAACTGTCGCGCCCCCGACGTTCATTGGTCGACAGCTGATGGCCAATCGCAGGGCTTCAACCACACTACATACTCTGCTTAATGTTTATGTGTTCAATTTACTAGTACTAGATATTGATAATGATGTAATAATATTCAAACTAGTACCTCAAACTGCCCTTATATATTAGTAGCTTCGCCAATATCACAACGATTTTATTCAATATTGATATCTACCAAAAAAGCACCTAATAATATACAATTATAATATTATTCATTTCTAGTTGAAGTTGATTTTTTTTGGAAAATAATATCAATTGAAATGGAGCAATGAACTATAGATAGGCATAGAATATTGATATCCAGTATTGAACTATATCGAGGCCTCGATGTCGAGTATTCCACCAATTATTTTCAACTATTCCTGCTTTATTGTTAAACCTCTGGTTTAAGACTGGTTTTTTCTCTCAGCAATATTGTAACTTCCCCAATCCAATAACTGAATGATATATTCCAAATAATGTATTATTCTACTAGATTCACACTACTCCAACCAATGTCTTTAGATGAATGACCATTTCCATTAACAAAATGCATATCGAAGTCAATCTAAGGTCGAATTAGTCGTTTATTGAGCATGGAAGGATTGCACATAAGAAAAATATCAGTGATGCATTATCATCAGTCACGTATTTTGCCTTTCACTGCATATTCGCTGCCACACGATGAAGCAGCTCAATAACGTAATGAATGACAGCATAAAATGGAGGAGAAGAGAGACGAGAATTACTCACGTAACTAATTCCTTGATTCGCTTTGTTCCGGTTGTAAGAGCATCGGTTATAAAAGCTCACTGCATGCTTTTATTGACCGTTGAAATGCCAGTAATAACTTAATCGTTGATTAAAGCTACCGGTAAGACTTAACGGTGGATTGCAGTGTCACAACGGCAGCTATGATTATTGCTTTGATGCAGGTTGCAAAAATGTGTCGTCATGGAAAATAATGATCAGGGCACATGAGAGGTTTCAGGGAGTCATTTCAATACTGAAGGTGATGCATATCATGAATAACATATAATGATCCTGTCTCATTATACTGAAGACTACCGTTGTGTGAAGGTGAGTGAAGGTGAATACTTGCCGACTGATCCAAAATTCAACATTGTCAAAAATTCATCCGGAATCTTTTTCAGATCTATAATCACTGGGTCCCTTTCAACAACAAAAATGTATGTCTCACTCTTCAAGGAGGGATGAACTAGGATAAGAAGGTTTGAATATTTGAAATTATCAATTAAAATAACTAGTACCCATATGATTTTTAAAAATTAAGTGTTAAAAATTGAAAATATTACTAGGATTTCAGTTTTTTTTAAATAAAACATTTGAGTAGCCTTATAAGAATATTTTGATTGGAATAATATGTAGAAGTTGGAGGTTGGATGTATTTAGAAGTTGGAATAAATGTGAAGTTCTAGGAGTGAAATTGAGAGGGAATGGAACTTGTATAGATTAATAGAGACTTGATTGATTAGACGGGATCTGATAACCTGATCCGAGCTTCGCTCTGGAGTACAAAAGCATAACAAATTTATCATGAAAGAAGAAATTATAATAACATTCATACGGAAATGTTCTATCCAATCACAATAAATTGAGAATTGAGATTAATTCCCAGAGGAATGCAAAAGTTTCCCTCACAAAGACCCAGTTGCACAAAAGCCGGTTAAATTTTAATCCTAATTAACTTCACGTGAACCAAATTAGAGAAGACCATTTAAAAAAGATGGATCTACTGGAATTAATCAGGATTGAAAATAGCCCGGCTTTTTTGCAACCGGCACTGAGTCCCTTATTGAATGATATCAAAACTTCAACAGCTGGGTCATTATTTTGACACAGTACCACACACATGAACTCGCTCACTCACTCCCATCACCAACAGACGACGAAATAATTATTATCAGCTGCTTTTCCAAGGATGAATAATAATTATCCTTTTAATGTCCTTCAGCAAGTTTTCCCAGGGATGAGACCTAGTGCAATCGAATCTTTATATTATAAACCTACTATGTTCTGAATTTCGTGAAAATCGTTAGAGTCGTTTTCGAGATCCGGTGAAATACAAACATATAAAGATCTAAACATCCAAACATGTAAAAAGAAGTTGCTCGTTTAATAGTATAGGATAACTCACATAAAACATCAATAGACTGTGATAACTATTAAGAAATTTCTTAACTATTCAATTATTTATTCATTAGAAAATGATATTAAAAAATTGGAATTCAAACTGAAACAGATTCATCCAACTCTCAACAATACTCGAAACTCAACACTAATATTATGTAATCGAAGGGAAAATCATATTATAATAAATAATCAAAGATCATTGGTTTCAGCTTGAGAAGATGAAATAAGTTGTAGGAGAATTTGAAGACATTTTTAGAAGAAATTGAAGAAAAATTATGAGAGAATAAATCATTACGAATGAATGATTCAAACTACTGTACAAAACTACAAATCCTGATCACGAGACGAAATAAAATCCGAACACAGCCCCTAATAGCATTACAAATAATATTTCAGCGTCTTTTCGAATTTACACCAAACGTCAGTGATTAAACTTGTAATACGTGATAAGTTAATCTCGTCTTTTAGAAAAAAAACTTGCCGGCGTGAAAGGATGAAAAATCAGGATTATTTCCACCCCAGATTCGAATCAGAGCAGCTTTATTCACTTTGCTTAGACGACCCTGCTACTGATGTTTTCATTTAATTACTTCCCTGGCAGCAAAAATTAAGCTACAAACTTCCTCTCTCCTTCTAGCTTGTCTCCTCTTTCTCCTTCTACTCCTACTCCTCCATCTCCTCCGCCTCCTCCGCCTCCTTCTCCTCCTCCTCCTCCTCTTCCTCATCCTCCACCTCCTCCAATCTCACCTCACTCAATCCACCACTGAACATTTTAATGTCATTAACAAAATGCATTCATCCTTCTTTTACTATAAGCACGGATTCTGCCCTCTTTGTTCAGTATGACGTGGCCTCATCAAGTCCTCCCAATGACAAGCTAGACCCGGTTAAGCTGAACCTTTGTTCATGGACTGTGTTTACAAACACCATGAGTTAGCGAGTCAAGGCTGATAATATTCGTGTCAGTACAAATTCAAGCGTGCAAACAAAATAATAAGACAGAAGACTTTATAGAAAACACATACCACTTCAATTTTGACAAAGAGTGAGAAATAGATTGAAGAAAGAAACCATTGGAAAATAGATTATGGATCATGCTAATTTCAACTGAGCATTTGTATTTGAACAACATGAAAAATTATGCCTTTTAAATTCTTCTCAAACTATGGGCCTGATTGCACAAAAGCAACTTCACGATATTTATTACTCATGGTCTTTCTCTCTCAAATTCTAACTTCCTTGTGAATGAAGATTCTGATTTGGATCCAGCATCCCCAAAAACTATGTGCGTATAGGTCAGATTTCCGAAAATACCCAAAAATAAGTGAGTTTTGATCACTTTTATATAATTATTTTCATAGTGCTCAAGATTTCTAGAGAAAGATCTCACATTATACTCTTTAGAAAATAGCTTTTGACTTGGGATGGACATGCGCAGCAGAAAAGGCATAGAGCGGTAGGGTTACAACGGAGGCGATGTTACCATTTTGAACCGGCCAGCGTTCTCTAATTATTTCTAGTGAGTATTCAAGCGCTCATGTTAAACTTACGAAGTTTCCTCTCTGCAAGCACTGACTCGACTGACTAATCGACAAATTGACACCATTTTGAACCGGCCAGCGTTCTCTAATTATTTCTAGTGAGTATTCAAGCGCTCATGTTAAAATTTGGAAGTTTCCTCTCTGCAATCATAGACTCGACTGACTAATCGACAAATTGACATCACTGTAATTGGCTGATCTCCCTCCATTTCTCTGCGCCGCATATTCCTCCAAAAGTAATTTTGTACGGAGTATAGTGCTAAGTTAGAGTTTACGTTGTAATTGCACCCACTTTCATGCAGTTTGCGCCGAAATGAAAGCAATAGACGACAAATTTGTAAAATTCGCTCAACAAGCTAGCACAGCTCGTCGTTTTGTTGTGATATTGCAAATTGCCAGAATGGAAACTAGGCTTCTAGTAGTACAGCTACTACATAATTCTTGTAGTTGACATGATATGATTTGAAGAAGGTTACACACACTTTTGAGGAGAAAACCTAAGAGACTGCATTCCGTCTAGTGAGGTGGCTAATATTATATTCCAAGGGCGCCACTTACTTCTTGTAACAAAGTGACACATATGGTTATTTATAATGTTGTTTCAGAATTCCGGATTTAAGAAGGGGAGCATTTATTTCTACCTCCTCAATCTCCTCCTAGCGTAGGCAATAAATAATATTCAAATTATTATTTGTATGCTATCCCGGTTATAACGTGGATAAAAACCATGATATGAGGATAACACACGAAATAAGGTCTTACAGTTCACTATCCTATGTATTCAAACCTGAGATACCTGTATCTTGAGAGCTGTCTCCAGTAATAAACTATTCGACAATCTTTATTTATTTATTTATTGGATAGAGTAAACAATACAGTAGTCGGAGAAGAAAAAACAGGATATTGCCCAAAACTTCTTCAATTTCCTAATTTTGTCTTAAATTTTCCAAATAAAAATCTTACAAGAATCCTTACCATATTTAACTTAATTCTGTTTTGATCCCTATGTATCAAATTTTCTCAGCACTTTTTGAGTAAATTGAAAAATTTCACATGTCAAGATAAGTTTCCTCTAGTTCAATCCACCTCGTCACTAGTGAAACACATGAATCACTATTTTTACCCAAAAACCGCGACTTACTCGTTCTGTTCGCAACTTAAGAAGCTCTAACCAAGAGTATGCTTTTATGTATACAGAAATATTGTGAAGCTGCTTACTCCACATTGACTATTCACCACATTCAAATATACGAAATGAAAAATAACCACATATTTCAACGTATATCTTAATACAAAGACAAGTAGGAAAATTGTGAACCAATAATTATTAATCAACGAAAATCAAAATTGGATGTTCTAAAGTCTTCTGCTACTGCAAATATTGACAACAGAGTAAACAACTAGATGGAAATTTGTTGACCCCTATTATTAAAAAAAATATTTGTCAGCCCGGTAATCGAACCCGGTACCTCCCAATTGTTAGTTAGGAATGCTCACCCTTTTGTGAACTGCTTACTTCAAATTGACTATTCCCCACATTCAAATACGAAATGAAAAATAATCACTTATTTCAATGTACACCTCAATACAAAGATATAGTATATTTCGCACCTAGGGCCGAAAATGAGACTTTTCCGGCTCGAAATCGGTTTTTGAAGTCCGAGGCCGTAGGCCGAGGACTAGAAAAGATTGAGAGCCGGAAAAAACATTTTTGCCCATGGTGAGAACGTTATTTTTCGCCACACAGAAAAATAAACAATATAAATATGAGAATAATTGTTTATTAGGCACTTCCGAAAGCAAAACAGGAAGGTCATAGCTCTAGCAAATCTGAGGTACGGTAATCTGAATATCAGGAAATTGTCCAAGTATTTTTATTTTTTATTCTGATTTGTCCTAATAACCTAAAAGATTATGTTTAATTATGTAAGAGGTTGAGTTTATACTTTTTATTCTTCCAAATGACAATAAGATGATATTATTATAAATGTTTTGATTCTTGAATAATAAACACAAATAATGAAAAGTATTTTGATCAGCTGTTTTAGCAGCTTGTTTTAGCACACTTGAAATTTGGCCAATCTGAAAGTCAACGTTAACAATGCTTGTTGTCGTTGACTTCGGAAGTTTAGGTTAGAAGTTCTATCCTACTCTGAAAATCGAATTTGAATAATTTATAATATTTATATCTTATCTGTATTTCATTCATCCAAATAAAATGATAGTATTATTTTGCAGAATACTTTATTCAATTCTAGAAGCATAAACTGATTCCGTTCAGAATACTTTATTCAATTCTAGAAGCATAAACTGATTCCGTTACATAAACTATTTGTAAAAACGTTCAGCACCATGGATATTGCCCAAGTAGTTCGAAAATTATCCACCAGGTTTCGTGATAAACGATTAAACGCAGTACGATTAAAAGCAGGTTTGAGGTTAGATTCTATTATACTCTGAAAATTGAATTTGAATAGTTTATAATATCTTATTTGTATTTCATTTATCCAAATAGAATGATAGTATCTTATTGCAAAATACTTTATTCAATTCTAGAAGCAATAACGGATTCCGTTTCATAAACCATTTTGTAAACACATTCACATCAAATCAGAATCAGCTGACTTCAAGGTTATTTTACAGCCCTAGGGCCGTAAAACTTTTACCGGCCTGGTCAGAAAACAATCATTTTCGGCCTCCATATGACGCACGAAAACCAGCTCATTACATCCAAGTGGGGCGAAAAAGACATTTCAGAACGTTTCTGAAGTGTTGTATGCACTTGTGTACTAAATAAATAAGAGATGATGATTCATATGCACACTCCAAATACTACCTCAATTGAAATTTGTGAAGCTGAAGTCGGATGTACCCGAAGTGTAAAATTAGATCTGGAGCTTTCAACCCACTCGTTACCTGGGTTTACTTATGAAAAGGAGGCGATGATATTTCGCGATTATCCCTTGCCATTTCGCGGATGTGGCACTGTGAGAGATTCACTTAATACTGTCAGCAATCTCAATGGATAGCATCAATGCTTCCCATTCAACAAATGATGACAGCTCCAAGTGAGCCGTTTAGCGTTCGGCGTTTTAGCTGTAACCACATGCTGTGGGGAGGGAATAGTCAACCACAAACCCTGCTTTCCCTCCAGAGAACTACCGTACACCAAACGAGAATGAGACGGCTAATGGACGGAGGACGGCTGTTGCTCCATTTGCTAGATCCCAAGGTTTTAAACATTGATATGCAGTAACCGAAAGCACCTTACCATACGAAAAAACCATGTTTTTCACGGTTTTCTCGAAAACGGCTCTAACGATTTTCTTCAAATTCATATCATAGATAGCTTTCTATAAGCCCTATCAACTGGCATGAGTCTCATTTCCGGGAAAATTTCAGGAGCTCCGTAATATTATTGAGAAAAATGGCGGATAATGACTAAAACCATGTTTTCACGATTTTCTCAAAAACGGCTCTAACGATTTTTTTCAAATTCATACCCTGTATAGTTATTTATCAGATCTATCAACTGGCATGAGTCTTTTCCTGGGAAACTAATGGGGGGTCCACCCTATCCTTGAGAAATGGACTTTGTAACCTCCATCTCGTGCATGAGGTAGGTAGGTAGGTAGAGCAGTTTATAAAAAGTACACAGTCATAGTCAAGATAATTCATCTGTAGAACAGCTGTTTTGACGACTTTAAAAAAAAAATCATCTAATTTCACAATTTACACGAAGGAAAAAGTACTCTGAAAACAATAATTATATATACACATATACAGTAGTCTGATCGTAGTTGCAAATAATATGTTGCCGCCAATAATGTCATGATGTGACCCTATTTTATTCCCCCCCCCCCTAAATTATTGTGACCCCTAAATTATTCTCGTTTGAGAATGAGGCTTACAGTTCAATGAGCAAGGAAAGTTGTGTGAGTGTACCACACCAGATTTTTAATTTAGTTACCAGAACAACTGTTTCGAAGAGGTACTCTCTCTAGATTATAGTTCTATATTAACATATGGTATGGACATTTCAATTATAATTTTAAGATATTGGAATAAGAAGAATATACATGCTTAAAGACGAACTTTAAACCTTTAAAAACCACCCTTAGAGTTTAAATATCGCCAAAAGATTTCTTAGTGTGCCTCTAAAGGGCCAACTGAACATACCTACCAAATTTGAAAGTTTTTGGTCCGGTAGATTTTTAGTTCTGCGAGTGAGTGAGTGAGTGAGTGAGTGAGTGAGTCAGTCAGTGAGTGATTGCCATTTCGCTTTTATATACATAGATGAAGAATAATCACATATTTCAATGTAATACAAAGACAAATAGAAAAATTGTGAACTAATAATTCTTATTCAACGAAAATCAAAATTAATAGCTGTGAATCACCCCTAAGTCTTTTGCTACTGCAAATATCAACAACAGAGTAGCTAGATGGAAATTTTATGAGCCCTATTATGAAAATACTATTTGTCAGCCCGGGAATCGAACCCGGTACCTCCTAATTGTCAGTTAGGAATGCTTACCCTTTTGTGAACTGCCTACTTCAAATTGACTATTCCCCACATTCAAATACGAAATGAAAAATAATCACTTATTTCAATGTACACCTCAATACAAAGACAAAGACATTTCAGAACGTTTCTGAAGTGTTGTATGCACTTGTGTTCTAAATAAATAAGAGATGATGATTCATATACACACTCAAAATACTAGCTCAATTCAAATCCGTGAAGCTGAAGTCGGATATACCCGAAGTGTAAAATTAGATCTGGAGCTTTCAACCCACTCGTTACCTGGGTTTACTTATGAAAAGGAGGCGATGATATTTCGCGATTATCCCTTGCCATTTCGCGGATGTGGCACTGTGAGAGATTCACTTAATACTGTCAGCAATCTCAATGGATAGCATCACTGCTTCCCATTCAACAAATGATGACAGTTTCAAGTGAGCCGTTTAGCGTTTGGCGTTTTAGCTGTAACCACATGCTGTGGGGAGGGAATAGTCAACCACAAACCTTGCTTTCCCTCCAGAGAACTACCGTACACCAAACATCCAGAAGGTACCTAATGGACGGAGGACGGCTGTTGCTCCATTTGCCAGATCCCAAGGTTTAAAACATTGATATGCAGTAACCGAAAGTACCTACCTTACCACAGGAACTGTGAAAAATGTACAATTGTCTGAGTGAAAGAAAGACTTGAGTTAATTAATTGAGTGTTTTAAAAAGAAAAGCTTTTCATTCTTCCAGATTCCCTGCTTATTCTAACAATTCCTGTGGTACTTTTCTGTAAGTTGTGTAATTCCGAATGATAAAATAAATAAATTCCTGACCAGCTCTACAATGGGAATAAAATCTGAACCAATTCAAAATTCGTAAATTTTGAAAGATTGTTTTACTTTTACTTTACTTTTCTTGTTCGTCACAATTATTAAACTGCATTAAGGCAGCAACGATCCCGCAGTATATGACACGTCAAAGTTTAATCTAATATCTACCATCCTTCATATTTCAACAAAACAGATTTCACATAACACACATCAATCAAACATTAATCGACAAGGAAGTCTGCTAACCTGTAAGGACACAATACAATAAGGAATTCCCTGAGTGTTTTTTGAACTCCTTCAAGCCATTAATTTCTCTTATGTGAGATGGGATTGATTTAAATATTTTCATTCCCATATAAAACAAGCCACTCTCCAGCAGGCTAAGTCTGTGGTGTGGGTAAACAAAACCTCTAAATCTTGTATTATGGGTTATGACTCACTTGGTTCGCCTCATACATTCGTCTATTTTTAAAAACGAAGATTGCTAAATCTAATATATAAATAGTAGGAGCCATCAGCAATCTCTTTTCTTTAAAATAAGGTATGCAAGAACGCATTGTATTAATCTTATAAATTATCCTAATGGCTTTCTTCTGCGGTATGAATATTCCATTATTCTCTATACTTTTTTCCCCAAAAATTACTCCATATCTCATAACTGACAGAAAACTTTGAAAACTGACATAACTTTGTTAAGTGATAGAAAGAATCGAATGAGTGTTTAGAAATAGAAACACTCACTCTTCCAATCTACCTACTCACTTTAATTATTCCTGACAAGTTATTCCGTGTTTTGAATGGACACGTTAAGCCATCGGTCCTGGCTGTCTAAAAAGCAGTCGTTAGGTCATGTCAGAGGCCCTGAAATTGATCAGTTGCGATCTGAAAACTCAGACACCAGACCTGATACTAGGTCACTCGATATTATTATTATACTGAAAATTTCTACAATGGGAATAAAATCTGAACCTATTCTTCAAAAGCTATTGAAATCATTATAGCCTACGAGTATGTGCTAAATGAGTATAAGCATTGAGAAATGATAGCATAATAAGATATCCCAAGGTGTAGAACGTTAATGTTCCAAATTTCACTTATGCTATATTTTCTCTATGCTATAAGCTATGTGCTGCTGTATGAACTATAAAAATATCGTATGTGCTAAATGTCTAGACTACTGTATATGAAGATAATATTACATTGAGTTTCATGGGAAATTAATTTTTGAAATAGGAAATCAAATTCCAGCTTGCAAAACTACGATGGAAGTCACACGACAAGAAAAAGAAAGAAGAACTGGATTTCAAATGCTCGAAAATGTACTGGTTATTGGGGAGAAATTCGAGCCTTTCAACGTACAATAAATTACTATTGTATAGACAAATTCTTCGGCCTGTGTGGTTGTATGGCATCCAGCTGTGGGGCTGTGCAAGGAAAAGTAACATCAACACCATCCAGAAATTCCAGAACAAGGTTTTGAGGAATGCTGTCAATGCTCCATACTTTGTCAGAAACTCGGATTTCCACAGGGACCAGCAGATGGAAGAAGTCGATGTCATGATCACAAAGGCTGCCAGAAACCATGAAGAGACTCTACATAATCATCAGAACATCCAAGCTCTACACCTCATTGACAATTCTAATACAGTGAGAAGACTGAAAAGGAAGAAGCCTACAGATATCGTTTAAATAAAGCAAGAGTTATTCTGAAGGAAACAGTGCATGGGCATTGCTCACTTAGACTGTGAAGGAGTGAATACCCCTTTAATGTCAAACTTTCACGTATTAATTTAAGCTAGAATTGAACTGTTCATTAACCAAAGTGTTAGATTGCAGTCAAATTACAAAAAAAAAATTCCAGCTTCTCATCATTTTCGAAATATGTTATTGGAATGGTAGAAAATGAAATTTTAAATAGCTGATAAATGGTTGATCAGTATTGGTTTAAGAGCTTTTCAATTTTGATTTTGTGAATTCAGAGGGGACTTATCCACTCATTGAACGTCATCTACAATTAAGTGAGCGAAAAAAGAGCCAATAAACTGTGTATGTCTCTTTTTTATATTGTTTAGTTATTATTTTGTGACTCAATTCTCTCCAATAATATCACATATCAATTCTAAAACTAGATTCTACTGTTAGTCTACAACTACTCCACTATCTACAACCTTAAAATAACATCTACGAGTTTAAAAATAGCTTCTCGGTGCTTCGGAACACTCCCAGAGCTAGTTGTGCGTTCATTCACATCTCTTCATCATCTTGCACGTCTCATTACCCATGCACAAACCTAGCGATCACATTCAGCCTCAGTAAAAACTCGACGAGTACAATGAGTATTATGACAAATTCGTTGTAGACTGCTTTGTAGTACTCCAAATACTGTACAAGTATTTAAACTGGTGATTTTGCAAGCAACCCGTTGCCCAGGCCTAGAAACAAAGTGCCAGGTTTTGACATCTCAAGTGCAACTGTCATTTACGGTAGTGAACGGTTCTGGCTCAGTAGTTTCACAGTAGTTTTAGGCATGAGTACACTACAACTACCTGTAGGCCACCCATTATTAACATCCGACTAGAATGGATAATTTCAGGATGGATTATTTTGCTAGTCTTAAGTTTTGCGTACATTTTAATTGGAATTTTTTAGAATAGTATACCAGCATGGATTATTTCAGGATGGATTATTTTGCTAGTCTTAAGTTTTGCGTATACTGTACTTCAATAGGAATATTCCAAACGAGTATACTAGAGGAGTTGTGTGGTGGACGTTTCTCATGATGAGTGTTGGATGAAACTAACAGTCTCAGGTAGACTCAGAACAACCCAAAAGTTAATTTGAAACTCGTAACCGTCAGCTAGTGGATCTGGTCTCAAGCTGTCAGAGGTACCGTTCGGTCAACTAATTCCCATTTGAGAGAATTCCAGTATTCAACAGTACTTAAGTTCCATTCATTTATAACCAGCATGATAATTATTAACTATGATTATAACCATGATGACTATTATTACTATCAAGTTCATACAATATACTTGAGATGTGTAAAGATTTCTAGGGCTGGTTTCCGAGCTCGGTATTAAGCTAAGTTCTAGACTCCAAACATCTGGAGTCGGAAAATTGGCTTCCCGGAACGGGGCGTTGTCGTAGAAATTAAATTTCGAAAAACTGGAGAATTTAACACAAAGTAAAATAAAGAGAAAATAGTGTAGAGTTTCAGATATTTTGAATTATTTAGGAATGTTTCATTTCCTCAAGGAAAACGTTTCCAATAAGAAAAATGTGGAAATGAAGATTATCATAAAAACTACGACTACACCTCGTTTCGGAAAGCCAATGTTCTGACTTTAGCTGTTTAAAGTCTAGAACTTATACTCTGTACAAAATAACTTCTGACTTGGGAGGGACTTGCGCAAGTATAGCTAAATCCCGAGCTCGAGAACCGGCCCTTAGGGTCAATTTCTACAAAGTTGTTTTAACAATGTATTATCAATGTATCAATCATGATACACTTAACTAATGAATGATTGCATTTATAGTGTTTCAATTAAGCTTATGGTTCAAACTAGAATTTGAGCTCAATTTTTTTTTGATAAAGCGACCCTTTAGGGTGCCGATCAGACGAGTGGGTCGCGGTGTTGATTTCGGTTTCGCCGATGCCACTATAATCAGCTGGCAATGATGGAAACATTTGAATGTCATCGTGTTGAAACTCGAGCTCGAGCAAGACTTTTAACCGTTTTGTTCACTCTCATGCTTCACATTGTGTTTATGTTACATGAAGGTCGAACCTGAACTGAAAGCTAAACATCGACTTGACCGTTCTGTAAGTACCCTTCAGAAATTTCTTGTTCTTGACAGTCTGCTTTCCAATTTCCTCACTACTCTTATTACCCGTCCAATTTTTTCAGGGACTACTGTCGCTTATGGAAATATAAATTATCCATAGGATAAACTACCACTAATTCTTGAAAGCTCCATACAAACTTGAACGCCACGAACAAGTGCATTTCATTTTTCATACGCTGATTATCTGTACCTTCCTGTTTATGTACAAATACAGTTATAATCAGCTGATGAAAAGTGAAATGCGCGTGTTCGTGGCGCTCAAGTCTGTACGCAGCAGAGCTTACAGTTCCTTCCAGGGTACAATTGGTTCTGCTCTCAAAAATAACGATTATTTTCGAAGATCCTAAAAACCATTCAAGTATTCAATTGACTATTTTATTCGAATATTTTATTTCGACCTATTCTCGAACAAAATGATAAGGGTGAAATAGGGATATTAGGGATAGAATAGGGAATAGAATAGGGATAAAATACATGAATAGTCCTAAAAAATAAAGATTTCAGTCCTTGGGCGACCGTGACTTGTGCATTCTCTCTTTCTATCCCATTGTTGAAAACGATCTCACTAATTTCATCTCTGTCTTTCGTGCTCCACTCTTTCGTTGCAACCTCAAGCGTTTGTTCGGCTGATTCACATTGTTCCGCAATCCTGCTTGAAGATGAATGAAACCGGATAGAAGATGAATGAACGGATGCAATTAGCAAATGCTACTTCATTCAATCCTGCTGCTTGGCGAAAAATGCACGCAATCCCCAAATTTGAGACCCAAAGTCTGGTTGCGACACTCCAAGTCTTCGTCAGAAAATGATCCTTGACGACAAAATATGAAATTCCTCCAGGATTTAGCAATTGAAGGATTTGTTGATCCTGCACGAGCAGACTTGAAACAATGATAATGTTGGATAAATTGCTGAGTTTATTTAGTAACATCCTGAGACTTGAAATATTTGCATGATGGTTACGAGGACAATTCTATTCAGATTTATTACATTTAGCATAGTTCTGTACGGGAACAATGTTGGAGTTGTCCTTGTACTAAAACTGAATTGAATTATTGTTAAAATAATATGACATTGTTGAAATTATAGTGATCAACTGTAAATAGTGCAACAATGTCATTGAAAAACATACTTTGGAATGCAACGGAAATGAAAATTGGTCAAATCATGGGTTTCAATTTTCGTGTTTATGGAGTTGATTGATATTCCTGGGTACATCGATAGAGTAACTGTACTTGTATTGAACTTACTGCAAAATTAATTAGCTTATAAAGAACTTCTATCAAAAGTTCCTCGTGCAATCTTCTACTTTGAACTAACAAGCTATTGAGAGTTATCAGGAAACTCAAATTCCAACTCATAGTTTGAGAAAATAGGTTACTCGAATATACAGTATACATAAGTCGCGTTTCCTCAGAATACTTAAGTGTAATATTGTGTTATAGCAATTTTGAATATTATCTCAGACATCAACATTGAGGAGATGAGAAGTGTATGGATGTGATATGCAAGTATGTCTTGTGACATAAAACAAATAAACAATAATGTTCTTGAACCAGTCTGCAACTAATGAGTTTAAGATTCCATTATCAAGTATCTTCCAATTTAAATACGACCAAAGAAGTGTAACAAACTAACTACGTGTCATCATGTCATCTATTTTAAAAGAATACGCAAGTGCTCCCAAGTAAGTAAGTATGAGAGCGGTTCTCATGACTATTTTTGGAATATTTGAGTGTGTCTAGTCTCGGCCAATGACAGTAGAGCTCAACCTTCATTGGTCAACAGCTAACGGCCAATCGTAGGGCCTCATCCACACTATATATTCTGCTACTCAATGATGAAGCTTCCAGTTCACTATAGTATCTCAAATTGTTCCAATAAATGAGTGGTTTTGACAATACAAAGTCGTTTTTATCCAAAAAATTCCTGAGAGCATAATACTAGTAGTTCTTTGAACAGTAGACCTCGCGCAGTTATAAACCACAGCCTCCTCTTATACTGTCCATCAGAGTTAATCCTGCCTGTATGTCGTGTCGGCGAGATATCGGTGTGAAAACGGCCAACGGCTGTTTGGGTTGGTGTATCAAATATGTCAACATCAAAAAAGCTAATCTCCTTCAAGACATACTGGCAACAAGTAGTCAGCCCGAGTTCAAAGCAGAGAAAGGTCGAGAGACAATACTATGTTATTTTACTTATTAATTGCATGCGTTATTGCATGCAATAAATTGTTCATTTAATAGTGCATTAAAATCGCATTCAATGATGCATGCAATTAATAGTCCACACAGCAGCTGATTTTATACCAAGTTACATTGAGATATTGAATTGCATGCAATTTATAATCCACTCGACAGCTGATTTGAAGAATACGCTGTCCGAAGCTATAGTCTGATTTTTACTCTAATATTGGCGTATGAAGGAGGCTCCTTTTCCTTTTATATTATCCTTGAGATGCAAAATTTCCAAAAACCTTATATACACGTCGACGCGCGATCCAAAAAGGAACATACCTGTCAAATTTCATGAAAATCTATTACCGCGTTTCGCCGTAAATGCCGAACATGAAAATAAACATCTCTCTCTATACTTATAAAAGGCTAAGCCCCGACAGACTGAAATCACACCACAGCCCAAACTATTGAGCCTAAAAACTTGAAATTTTGCACGATTGTTTATGGTAGCCTGAAAACATCCACTAAGAAAGGATTTTCAGAAATTTGCCCCCCTGAGGGAGCTGGGCCCCTCCCCAAAATTTTGTACTTTTTAACCGCTCATTGCACAGCAAAGTCATGAGGAACTTTTTTGTTTAGCTATAAAAAAAAAATTAGATCTATGCAGAAAAATTTTGATCAGGAGCACAGGGGGGTCCAGGAGAGGGCATTTTTCGAAAATTTTGATGTAAAATCACACTACAGCTCAAACTAATTGTCCTACAGACTTGAAACTTTGCACAAATATTCTTCAAACATGCTAGACGCGCACTTAGAACGGATTTTGATATATTTTGCCTCTAAGGGTTCCAAAGGATGAAAAAGGATCATATTTAGTAAGGTTATGAACATGGTAAGGTGAATGCCATATATGGAACTGAGATAATTGACACAAGATATTCTAACATATGTTATAATCATTGGAAAGCTTAAAATAATTTCATCAATCAGCTGATCGAATTTAATTTTCCATGGATCGAAAGCACTAGCCACGTGTTTGTTCCATTGTTGATGAGTCTCATACATTTTGATTGGAACAGAGCACAGAGATTTTCTTTGGTTAGGAGTTTGTTGATAATTCTTTTTTTCAAATTTTATTGCAAACAAAAATCACATTGAAACATTTCTTAATAGACAACAAGATTACAAAAACAAGATGTCAAACATAAACCTATATTCATTTGTAGCATGGCCAGAAAAAGACAAACTTGAGTACTATCCGCGAGTTCATTCAATATAACTCATATTTTTGTGTTAATATTTTGTGAACAAGAAGTACGAGTTGATGAGAGATGTGAGTAATATCTTTTATTTGATCTAAATGGTTATTCATATTGTAGTAGTCGGGGTCACTTCAAAGTTTTTTATTTTGTAGCTAATAAATGTCATACGTATTGATTGTCCATAATGTAAGTGATTAAACTAATCAAAATTAATGGCTTACTGGAACTTCGTACCGCCAAAAGTCAATGTATACTCCACTTTATTTGGTGAATCATGAAATTTATCTGACAATCAATATTTTCATTCACATCTAAATACGGACTTCCTATGTGCTTAGTCATGCAGCATTCATTATTCCCAAAACATATTCTTCTCAATCAATTGGTAGTAATATCTAACAGTAAAGTGTTGAATTAAAAAAAAATAGATAGGATAAATTAGTGTTTCAAAGATGAGTTCAATGTTTTCATAGTTGTTGATTAGATGGTCCAGGAAATATGCGATGTACGATGAATCATCACCAGGAATGACACATATTCTTTCCATCTTCCATTTTAGGATTTTCAGGATGAAAATAAGCTAAGCTAAATTCAAAAAAATGTGAATTATTCTGACATTCTTCAGTAATAATAAAGAAGTGTAACAAACTAACTGCGTGTCATCATGTCATTTATTTTGAAAGAATACTCAAGTGATCCCAAGTAAGTTGACTATCTTTGGAATACTCGAGTGTGTCTAGTCTCGTCCAAGGACAGTAGAGCTCAATCTTCATTGGTCTACAGCTAACGGCCAATCGTAGGGCCTCACCCAAAAATATATTCTGCTACTCAATGATGAAGCTTTCAGTCCACCAGAGAAACTGATTATGATGCAACAATCAAAACAAGTATCTCAAATTGTTCCAATAAATGAGTGGTTTTGATAATACCAACTCGATTTTATTCAATAAAGTCCAGAGAGCACATTATGAAAATACAGTTCAAAGTAAACATAAATTGAAGTTTTTAGCCAGGAAGATTCTAGTAAAATATTGAATAATCTCTAGTGATCTAGAGATTGATGATGGTATGACAACCAGAACTGATATCTCAAATTGTTTCAATAAATATCCTATCAGTGGTTTTGACAATATTCAGTAATCTGCATACAAAATATTGCTATCCTATACTATTAAACGAGCAATTTCTGTTTATATGTTTGTATTTCACTGGATCTCGAAAACGGCTCTAACGATTCCCACGAAATTCAGAATATAGTAGGTTCATAATATAAAAATTCGATTGCACTAGGTCTCATCCCTGGCAAAACTCGCTGAAGGACATTAAAAGGATGATTATTATTCATCCTTGGAAAATCAGCTGATAATAATTATTTCGTCGTCTGTTGATGATGAAAGTGAGTGAGCGAGTTTATGTGTGTGGGACTGTGCCAAAATTATGACTCAGCTGTTGTAATCATTCAATCAGGTACTTAGTGCCGGTTGCAAAAAAGCCGGGTTATTTTCAATCGTGATTAATTCCAGTAGATCCATCTTTTTGAAATGGTCTTCTCTGATTTGGTTTACAAAAAATAATTCAGGATTAAAATTCAACCGGCTTTTGTGCAACCGGGCCATTGTGAGGGAAAATTTTGCATTCCTCTGGGAATTAATCTCAATTTACTGTGATTAGATAGAATATTTCTGTATGAACTATGAATGTTATTATAATTTCTTCTTTCGTAATAATTTTTTTCTGCTTTTGTACTGCAGAGTGAAGCTCGGTCCCCGTTATTTAGTATTAAAGTTGAACAGCACGTGATTGCAATACATGAGTATGAGATCATAATAAATTGTCAAAGTAACATTTCAGACCTTCTGTGAAGTCACATTTAATTTGAAGTGAAAACAAACTACAAATTACAGACATAACTATTTCCATTGCTTCAATCAGAACACTTGTTAAGCTATTCCAAGACCATTAGATTCGGCAATGCTCAAATAAAAGTGACTGACACATCAAACTTTCGAAATACCAACAAAGCAATCATTGTATTACAATTTCGACTTATCATGGCGGCAAAATTGAACTGACAAGAATGGGTCTAATTCACAATCTTCAACATTGAGCAGCCTACTCAACCTACTGACTTCTATCCTTTTGTTGATGCAATTGCTAATGGCGGATTGCGTGTAAGATGCTTAGTAGCACCATACTTGATGTAGCACCATATCGCTGCTCTTGTCTCAAGTGATGTGGATGTAACAATGCAACTCACATAATAGCCTACCCTTCGCTAGAGTGAGGTCCACGTTGTAATGGCAGTGGAGGAAGAAAAGGGGAACAGCGTTGCCACTGCCTTCTATAGAGGATAGTTGATACCGATATATCTGATGTGATATCAACAACTGTTCATTCCTGTTTAAAATAATTATTAATTAACCTATATCAAGAGTCCGGTCCCACAAGGTGTCAAACTATTCTATAAGTAACACTATATTTTATTCAATGATTGAATAAAGAATTTTCATAATTTATTGAGATGACTGAATCACTGTCAATATTGTAAAACCGTTCCATAATTATCTGTGTAGAATTTGACAACATATGTGTGCTTTTATTTAATTATTGAGATGAAATTAAGCTGTGCTTCTTGAGAAGTTGTGTGTCTTGTTTATTTTGGGCTTCAAATTTTCTGAAACGATTTAATTTATTCAATATTCTGTGATAATTTAGTGTAATATTTGGTGTACATATTTTTGGACTAGAATTGGATTTGAACTTTTAACAGTAAAACATAACCTACTTTTTTGGTAATGTTATCAAAATTTGGGAGTAGAATAGTGTTGGGCCAAGCCTGTTATCAATCCCAATCATATCCATAATATGATCTTCAATTGCATCCACAAATGAATAAATGGTGTAAGTGCACGTCCAGTGCCAACATACCTGTCATCAAATTTTTGGTTGGAATCGATTTAGTATGTTATTTTGAGCATAAAATCACAAAAATTAAACGGCGGTCACTATTGTTTTTAGAATAAACTAAGTTCAAAGTAGCACAATTTTACATGCATTTAACCTATGATTAGCAGCCATTTTGATTATTGAAATCATCAAATTATGATATTCCTAATCTGAGTTTTCCTAATCCAAAGCTTTTCCTAACTTAAGCTTTCCTAACCTAAAGCTTTTCCTAACCTAAAGCTTTTCCTAACCTTAGCTACTTATGGTTGCTACTTATAGGTTAAATGCATGTAAAGTTGTGCTACTTTGAACTTAGTTTATTTTAAAAACAATAGTGACCGCCGTTTAATTTTTGTGATTTTGTGCTCAAAATAACATACTAAATCGATCCCAACCAAAAATTTGACGACAGGTATGTTGGCACTGGACGTGCACTTTAGCCGAATAAATTATTATTTTGTTAATCATTAATTGATTATTATATTTCTACATTGTTCATTTACGATCCGGCTACATCGCGAAGCTTGATTAGGATAGCGCTATCTGCTATGACGAATGATAGACAAGGATAGCAACACAAAATGTTAATCAAATACTGCCATTATGCCGTAGACTTCCACTATAGTACCTACTATTATTCTCTTTGGCAAATTCGAAATGTGAGTGTTCCATTCAGTGAACGCACTCATACTCATACTACACGTCGAGGTTCGTTTTGTTTACCTTTCACTAATAAATCATCTTCAATCCCCCTCAAACCCCTCCCACCCACAGATGTGAACCGCCATATGGGTTGCTTCTCAGTTGCCGCTGTCTGTTGCGAAATTATATTTGGCTCTTCCATTTGCTCCACTTAGAAGCCATGCTCTGTGTATCAAGTATGTGTATTCGTTCACATTTGTATTGTATCAAGTATGTGTATACATTCGTTCACATTTGTATTGTATCAACTCTGTGTATCAAGTAGACCTATGTGTATACATTCGTTCAAATATAGTATCAACTGATATTGTATCCTGCACGGCGCTATTGTTGTTATCAATCTCATTGTCTTCAATTTGGGATTGTGTATGATACTACAAAGCAGACTCAAATTTGTGTAGAGATGATTGGTGGTAGAATCTCACAAATGATAATTAGTTAGATCTATATGGTTTATGATGATCAAAAGTACTTAGTTAACCCTCAATAGTGATAGAGATTTCATTTATTCAATGAAGTGAAGAAAACCCAGGCTATTACATAAAACTTCTCCCATTTCATTAATAAACTAGAAACTGGAAATCATTAATTCATTAGTATTATAATAAAATCATGATTTGTCATAGTTAAAATACGTTCACTCTCCCACAAAACTGAATGAGGAATGGAACCAGATTCTAATTCAGTATTCTTCCTTTGCTGATGTGGAGAATTACAAAAATAATCACATTGAGTGTAATGGAGTAATGGATACAAAATTCAGAATTATGAATGATATATGATTGATGTATGACGATTATCCAGTCGATTGATTGATTGAGTACTTTATTTATGTAGATTACAATATATACTGGCTTTTACACTTATATACAATACCTTACAATACAGCAAAATTATAGATGAATTAACATAATATAGACTAAGAAAATTTTTTTTGAACTGCATATGACTCTGTGGTGAAGAGAAAACTAAACTATACTTGTTTATAATAGTCAGTGTATTATTCAATTGAGTGTCAGAATATGAATTTGACAATTACGTGTGAAAGTTGTTGGTAAGCCCTAAAATGTTCTCACCCTTTTTCATTGAAAATAACCAATGAATTCAAAAGAATAATAATTTGAAATCAATGCTAAATGTAATTATTCAATAATCTTCCTGTTTGAACTGCCACTTTGTTTTGTATGAACTGCTAATTGGGGAGGGGCATGTCTAGGCCAATGGCAGACGTTCACCTTGATAGGTCACGGCTTCCATAAAAAGCAGTGCTTGACAGTTAGTGCAGGGTGTTTCAGAGAAACGGGAAATTTTGAAAGTTAAATAATTTTGAGTAAAACAAGAATTTCAATGAAGTTTTTCATATCATCCAATAGTAAAAATAACGCCATTTTAGAATAAGTAATACCGTAACATTTATTTTGTGAAGATGACATCTTGCAGGTATGTTCCTTTTCTACGCAAACATTCCTGTATTCTTTTCATCACATTGTCCATGCATGGTTTGACGTAACATTACAACTGGAATTTGAAATCGCTTCTCGAATCTTGGCTTTCAATTCTGCAACAATGGAAGAATTGAAAGCCAAGATTCGAGAAGCGATTTCATCACAATGTGATGAAGAGACTACAGGATTATTCGCGTAGAAAAGAATACACATGCAAGATGTCATCTTCAAAAAAATA
The DNA here is from genome assembly GCF_014356525.2 of Nilaparvata lugens. Taxonomy (NCBI): domain Eukaryota; kingdom Metazoa; phylum Arthropoda; class Insecta; order Hemiptera; family Delphacidae; genus Nilaparvata; species Nilaparvata lugens. The sequence goes on from NC_052511.1 coordinate 16,972,768, forward strand.
AATGTTACGGTATCATTTATTCTAAAATTGCATTATTTTTATATTTAATTATATGAGAAACTTTATTTAATGATTTGTTTCTCTTGAAATTATTCAACTTTCAAAATTTTCCGTTTTTCTGAAACCTCCTGTATAAATACTGCTGCTCTGCACTTTTAGTTTTAATTTACTAGTGATTTATAATGGTATAATGACCGAATCTATTATCTCGTTCTCTAAAATTTGTGGTTAGACAAAATCTAGTCTTTTTATTCTGAAAATAATAAAATAATAGTATTTAGATACCTACATGTTACGATAATAATCATCATCTATTGAAGTGTTTATATAGGCCTACTTATTAAAATGTCTTTACTAACATACTTTAGTACTCTTCAAGAGCTTTGGAGTAATTGAATAATGATACGTATACGTATCGGTAATTTCATAGCAAAGCATACTTTAGTTCTGATGAATAGCCTTGAAGTAATAACATTTTGTTGAGAATCTATTATATGTGTCATTGGAAAACTTAAATCAGACTCTTCTTGTAGTAAATTACCTTCTCGTCATTATCACGTTCAAATATTGGTTGGATACAGTAGTCAGTCAACTTATTCAGATAATAATCCATAATATATTTTATAGGAAGATATAAATCTTTCAATCTTTTTGTAGTAAATCATCTTCCCACCATCATATCACGTCCATATCAATATTACCCACATATTATTATGTCAACTTATTCAGATAAGTATCAATAATATATTATTATTTCATAGCAAGACATAAATCTTACAATCTTCTTGAGTAAATCTTAATCATCTTCTCACGATCATATTGATTTTAGTACACAACTATTAAAATTTCTCCCGTTTTTTTTCATTCCAGTAATATAACTGCAGTCATTGAATGAGTTGTAAGCATTGACCAGACGGTATTCAACATATCCTTGACACATATCCATATCGCACATTGAAAGTAAAAGAGGTACATGCTATTCAAACGACCTTACCTAAGACAGTTTGCAAATGGACGAATTATGTTCACTTTATTAGTTTTTTGAATAGCGTAAAGCATTAAACATCCGGCACATCTTTCCACCAGCAATTACTTTCTACATAACATAAGTTTTATCATAAGGTTTGAAGTGCTGTGGAAATATTTTCAGTCGGATGTGTATCCGTAGGATTCAATAGCAAGGAAAAATGCTAATTGTTAAATAATGTCAGATGCTGTGTAAAGTGTATTGGCCTTGGAGTTAGCAGCTTCACGCTAAACTTATTCTGGCTTCAACCATGAAAATGACCAAATGTCGACTTATTATAACAGGTCTCAGAAACTTGGGAAAAAAGTAATAAGTTTTGTATCTGTTTTCCTTGAATCATCCATTTTATCGATGGAAAAGTTCACTTTTTAGTTTGTATAGTAGTTTTAGTTTTTAGTTTTTGTATTCACTTTTTAGTTTGACTTTTCAGTTAAATTGAAAAATTGAAGAATTCCGTCTTGTCAGATACACTTCAACATGAATCGGTTTCAATGAAAGGATAAACATCAAACTAGATACAGCTCTTTCACTATCAACTCCATGAAGTATGATTACAATTATTACAATGATCAATAATTATTATAGTTCCATTGTGTATATTATGTCTTAAATAAATCAATCATGTTGCTTTTTTTTAATTCTTATAATCTTATAAATAATCAAATTCATGATGATTCTCACAAGAAACCTGTCTGATTATACGTATTGAAAGGATATAACCTATACCTATACCATTCATTGTATAATTATTATACTTTAAATAAATTAAACATGCTGCTCATTTTATTTTATTCTTACAAATAATCAAATTCATGAAGAACAAGAAACTTGTCTGATGATACGTATTGAAAGAATGTAACCATACAACCTATACCATTTATCTTTTCTACCATTTTTGATCATTGCAATCCATTCCATTCAAAAAAGAGTTCAATCCCAGGTTGAGATATTATATGTGCTTGAAACATTTCAAATGAAGATGAAACAAGATGACATTCGTTTCACAAATCTCATCGGCGTCAGAGCTCGAATAATCTTCGCTGGTTGAAACCAAGTTTGATACCATGATCGCGCAATAACTCACACAAACTTTGGTTGAAGCCGTTTCAACGACTGCGATAATTCATAATTCATTCAAATTCTCAACCGGCGTTGATGATTTAATTGCAGGTGATTAATTTGTAGGTGGTGTGGAATATCCTGTTCTTTTCTGTGATAGAGTGGTAGCTGTGCAAGAAGAACACTTCTAGTTCTCTTGTGCCATTTCTCCATCGTTGATTTATTCAAGAACATATTGTATAATCCAACAATTTCATGAATAGAATCACCTCACATCATTCATAACTTGGGCAAGGAAGTTGAAAGATTGTGTTTGGATTGATGAGCATAACTTGAGCATATTGAACTAGTGCAGAAGTATAATAGACTATTTCATTCATTGAAATTATTAATACTACAAGAATTGATGATATAGTGTGGATTTTGAATGCAAACATTTTTCCGATGTCTTGCATAAATGAGCTTAGAAACTATTGAACACTTTTTGGAAAACATCCCTCTGTGAGAATAGAAAAATGTAACTTAATGTATTGGATCTCACACAATTCCAATGTAAACTCTTGTTCCATGTCAATGTATTTCTTTCACTCTTCAATGTAACTCAATCTCTTTCCAATGTCCCGCATAAATCATCTTTTGGACTAATATGCAATCAAAATTCGGGAATGGAATAGTAAGGGCTATAAGCCTGTTTCATCGTTTCCAATCAGTTTATGATTAAGTTGTTTTGTCATTGTTTTAAATAAATTAATAAGCATTATTATTGAACACTCAAATTAAGAAAACATTCCTATGTGAGTATAATTATTATGTAATAGTGTATATATGTATGTACATGCTATGGATATCACAAATTTTGTTATGTGTAACAAAATAATCGAAATTTGAATTTTAAAGACAGTTCAAAGACTTCTTGTGTTGCCGAAGGTGATGTTGTGGTAGGTAGACTAGACCGCCCAAGTATACTAGTTACGGCCAATGGCAGTAGAGCTCAACCTTCATTGGTCTACAGCTGATGGCAAATAGTAGGGCTCTCCCACACTATAATATACTGTGCTATTCAATGCCTAAGCATTCAGCTTACTAGAACTAGTAATGATGTCAAAACCGAAACTGGTATCTCGAATTGATTCAATAAATGAGTGGTTTTGACAATATCGAGTCATTTTCATTCAATAAAGTTCAGAGATCATAATTAAAATACAGTTATATTCAAGTAACTATACTTCGAGTAAATTATTTTATGTTCCAGTTTAGCAGAGACGACTTGAAGCCAGTCGAAGACTAAAACACACACAACGATTCATGGACGTCCAATTTTTTGCCGTCATCATAAATTCTATCAGCTTAAATGGAACTTGACAAACATCATCTGTTTATAAATCTTACAGAATTCATAAGGACGGCAAAAATCGATGTGTGTGTAACAACTAGCCTAAGGCGTTGCTACCTCCTGTCTGCTAGCACTGTAGGTATGGACGTTTCATCATCTCATAAAACCACCCACGCACTTCCCATTACCACGCACAAGCTGAAAGCTGATCTGGGCATCATCAGCAATAAAATAATAACAAGTTGATATTTCGACAATCCTTTGGTTCAATTCTCAGTCTATGCTTTCCAACAATCCAGTCCATTTCATAGAAATCCCGACATTTTGGAGGAGAAAAAATGCTCTTCAACGAATTTGAGCCGCCTTCCAGTAAAAACGTAACAAAGGGTTGTCACACATTGCTCTCTGACATTTGAACTTTGAAATATTATTCAAGAGGCACTGGAAACCGCTGTAAAAATCAGTGTCAGACATATTTCGTGTTCTTTGCAACTCCTTAACTTTTGCTCGTCAAGCATTGTTCTCTCATCCCTCATGCTCAAATTTCGCTTACTCTTTCTCTCTCTCTCTCTCACTCTCTCTCTCTCATGCCACTCTCTCATCTCTTCCCACTCATATGCTTGAAATCAATAGCACTCGTACGTTGTACTCGTATAAGAGTCAGTCATTGAAACTCTTCACATCCACAGAAAACCGATTCGACCAATAAGAGCATCGGAAATTAATCGCTTTGACTGTGTTGCATTGGTCCATGATGTATGTTTGTTGAAAAGAGTAGAAGAAATTGAATGGAATCAAATAATGATTTAATTATCAGAAAAACTCATCATAATACAATCTTTGTAATAATACAATACACAAATAGTAACTACTGAAAATTAATATGAATGAATCTTTCTGATTTAATCACACATATGCAAAGCTTTAAAGCTTGACCGCATAGCTTCAAAGCTTGACCGCATATTATGTTTAATTTGATCAGAAGGATCCATTAATATTAATTTAAATATGGATTTTATTAAAAAAGGATGTGTGATGAATATTGTTGAATGAAAGAGAGAGAGAAATAGTTAGATAGTGTAATAGGTAGAAAAGGATAGAGTGGTAGTAGAGGTGGAAAGGAAGAGAGTGGAAATATAATATAATTGAAGCCTTCATTTTTCCTAGAGAGCGAAGTTAGGGCGTGATCGACCCTCTCTTACATAGAGGAAAAAGAATAACTTACCTTCGATTCTCTCCTCTCTATGACTAGAAAAGAGAGAGGGAGTACAAAGAGCAAGACAGAAAGAGTTTAAGATTAATATCATTCAGGAGAAGTGACAGAAAAAATTAGGTAGAAAAAGACAAGATGTGAAGAGACAAAAGTAGGCAAATAGAGGAGCTAATAATGATAGAGATAAAGCTGGAAAAAAGAGCAGAAAGAAGAGAGTGGAAAAAAGAATATTATTGAGGAAAAGAGAGAGAAAGAAGCAGATAGAAAAAGGCAAGTTGTGAGAGGGGTAGACGAAAAATGGCAAATAGAGGAACACGTAAGGTAAGAGAGAGAAAGTAGGTAGACATGCTCTCTCACTCGCTTATTAGGGCGCTATGGAACATAAATTTTAAGGATTCAGATTAGCTGGCGAATTGAAAAAGTTTGAGCTCTAACAAGAGAGACATATCATTCCTATTATCAAAATCATTACTCTTTTTCCAAAAGATATCATGCATTCAAAATTGAATTGATCTTATTTTACTATAAATCATAAAAATCATTACCCTATTTCGAAATAGATATCATGCAAACATTCAAAATTGAATTGATCTTATTCTACTATAAGTCATAAGAAGCATTACTCTATCTCGAAATAGATATCATGCAAGCATTCAAAATTGAATTGATCTTATTCTACCATAAGTCATAAAAAGCATCGCTCTATTTCGAAATAGATATCATGCAATCATTCAAAATTGAATTGAACTTATTTGACTATAAATCATCTAATTATAATTTTTTTGGTAGTTGCCACAGAGAAAAGGTACTTTTCTTTGCATTTACGTACTAACTGTGGTTAACGTTTTTGGATACGGATGGTAGTATGTAGTAACTTGAAGAAGCTATAGTTTTCACAACTAAAACATAATAAATTCTCGATATCTCAATTTCACAAAACTTGGAAACTTATTGACTTTAAAATTTCAAATCCTATTAATAGCACTGTTGATTTTTTCTTGGTCACAGTATTGGAAAAGTGTGTTGGGATTGAGGATATAGGAAACCTTTGATCAGTACTGATGTTGAATAACGGAACACTTTGTGGGACCAAGCAGATCATTGAACCAATTATAAGGGATCACAAACATCAAGATGTCAATAAGTCTTTGAAAACTGACTGGAAAAGTTCTGAGATTTTCCACAAGATCACTTCAAAACTCTGTTGTGAACTTATGAATCATGACCTCGAACATTATTGGAATCCACCCAAAAAGGATCAATAAAAAGACTTACTATGAAAATCAGTGCTATTTGACAGAACAATATATGGTGGAGACAAGTCAATGACTGTCAAAAAACTTCCCCATCCAATGATTGACAATATTTGACAATTCCACCAACGCGTGATTCTTCGAGATTCGGAACCATTTTCATGCTACATAGGGTACGGCAAATATGTAAGATTTGATAATACTGTACAATTCTTGCACAGATGATGTCTTGCCTGGTTCCCGCAAAACAAATTCAATCAGTCAAACCTCAGTCGAATTCAAACAGAGCCGAATATCTCAAGTTGGCAGAATTTGAAGGGGAAAGCGTTTGAAGCCTATCACATCACAGAAAGATAGAGAGAGAGACAGAGAGAGAGAGAGAGAGAGAGAGAGAAAGAAAGAGAAAGAGAAGGATAGAAAGAGAGATTCAGGGGGAGAGAGAGTGACAGATGGTGAGTGAGAGGAAGAATGAGACTTTCTCAGACACGAGGTGCATCTCTGCATGGACCACCGGTGCCTGCCATTATTATTTGTCAAGACATAATTTTGCGAATGTGACAGACATTAAATTTCTTTACGCTCCCGCTGTCATTTTATCAACCATCCATGGAGAAGTCACAGCGGTCTGACTGCTGACTACCTCACAAAAATGAATCACACTCGGAACCACGCTACCAAGGGTAGTAGTACTGAGAAATTCTATACAATTTCTTTCCTACAACAAGAAAATTCTGTTAATCAGAATAAGAAGAGTTAATCAGAATTATGATTTGTATTGTTACCAATTCGTGATTATATTCATTACTAGTAGTTCTGTGAACAGTAGACCTCGAGCTCAGTAAGTTATACATTAACCTGTTGTTATGTTTTCTCAAAAATTGATAAATAATTTATCAATTAAAATGTCTAGAAAAAATCCTAAGTAAATATAGAGCTTTCTGTCCTATCGTACCGTGACGTGTCGTCCCGGAATGTGAGTGTGAGCGCAGTTATCAGGTCTGGCTGCAACTGTCTACAACGTTGATGGAAAGATACATTTTCAAGATGTTCAATGTTTTTGAACGGGTAGTATTATAAATAGTCAACTGTCTACTAACGTTGATGGAAAGATACATTTTCAAGATGTTCGATGTTTTTGAACATGTAGTATTATAGTCCACTAGACAGCTGATTTATGATGAATAATTCTATAGTCTGATTTTTACGGTAATATTGGCGTATGAGGGAGGCTCCTTTTTCCTTTTATATTATCCTTGAAATGCAAAATTTCCAAAAACCTTGTATATACGTCGACGCGCAATTTGAAAAGGAACATACCTGTCAAATTTCATGAAAATCTATTACCGCGTTTCGCCGTAAATGCGCAACATAAAAACATACAAACATTTAAACATTAAGAGAAATGCCAAACCGTCGACTTGAATCTTAGACCTCACTTCGCTCAGTCAATTAGCTGAAACACAATAAAATCATCAAGTACCCTTCATATTGTCACAAAACAATTTGCTTCAAATCTTCAAGAGCAATCTGCTTTATGATAGTTTCATAAAGTTTCAATGTAGTCCACTACATTGGATTTCGAGATAGTATACAAATGATTGTGAACATAGGAGAGGTGTAAGGGTCAAGTTTTTTATTTCCCCCCTCTCAATTATAATCCCCCGAGACACAAAATAATCATTCCAGTGATTTCATTTAGTAACTTGGTTCTCTCCACTTTCTTCATTATCTTCTATCCTATTTAGAGACTACCAAGTTCACTGTTTCTGTTTCAAGTACTTCACTGTTTAGTCTCTTTCCCCTCCATTACAGTTTTCTTTTCCTTTCCATCTCAGTTGACTAGTCCCTTACGTCCAATCTTCTTGTATTGAATGTTCCCTCTCTTTCTCCAACTAGTCCTCTTTCACTCTAGATGTTATTCTACTCACTTCTCTTATCCCCTATTTCAAAGGTTCACTTGCATCTACCAATTTTCCAGATAGAATAAAAAGAGAATAATTATACATTTAGAAATACAATTATAAATAAACACTAATTTAATTTTGAAACAGTGATTCGGGGAAATGATTTTGGTAGATAGACTGTGTTCAAGGTAAAAATAGAAGAACTATGATTGTAGAGTTCATTTATAATGTGAAAACTTCCTTTGAAGGGCTGAAGTGGAGAATCAGGCAAATAAAAACGGAAATTTTGTGCGAAATAAGAAAATTCAACAAAAAATTTAGCTGGATAACTAGCCTAAGTGGCTATGTAATATCGAATCCATTATTCAATGTAGACATTTTCAACACGGTTAACTCAACCTTTCAAAATCACATGAACAACTTTATAAACATTCCAATTATATGAATACAAAAATAGTGCTTCTTACTTTTGTTGTTTTTTTGAACAAATGCTTCAATCTGGTTACTAATTGACAGTTCTCTAAATACCCATCAACTATAAGTGACACTTCTGATGAGACTATTTCTGAGCCATCCAATCGAAACCATCAACAACTAAAGCCATTCATTGATTGCGAAACCGTGTTTGAATTGCGTATTAACTAACGGTCCCCGAATTCACAGATTAAATAACTAGCCACTGATGGTCAGCTTAGGATGGCATCTCCAGGAAATGGTTTGTTCCGGCAGCCGAAACACAGATTCCAAGGGAATTAGTCGGTTAATTATGAAATGGACCATAAAACTCTGCGCGTTATAACCGCGCCTAAAACAACAAAATATCGTCAGCCAATGTTTGCTAGTTTCTCAGCCGATGTCCAGGTAACTGTGACGGGAAATACTAATCTAAATCTAGTTGTCTGGAACAGTAGCAGACACCCGATTGTTTGATAATTTGTGTTGGACATTAAAAACCTCACCGGCCTCTAGAAGTTTTCTTCATTCTTCATTGTTCTTATTTCCTGTTTGCTGGATTTCAAATGATCATTATCGGATTTTTCGCTGCGAAACAAGCTACTAAGCGGTCGCGGCGGTTGCAAAAGTTTAAGTATTTTCACAACACAAACTGTTAACATTTCTACGATTTGACTCTCTTATTTGCGTTGAAGGCAGTAGTTATTTTGCAAGATAAGATTTACGTTTAGAATAGCTGACAATAGATTGTATTTTTTAGGGCTACTTTTGAAGATAAATGTAAATATAAATCTGAGAACCATTTTTAAAATTATTCAGTCACGAAACTTGTCGTGACTAAATAATTTTAAAAAAGGTACTAAGATTTATATTTTTATTCATACTGACAATAGATTCAAGTGGAGAAACGATATTTCAATTTTGGAAGCAAATAATACAAAGAAAGAAGCACGAGTGTCTGCTCTCTGCTATTGTTCCAAACAACTAGATTCAGATTAGTATTTTATACATGAGTGATATTACCCATGTATCATCAGAGAGATGAGTCTACTCATGAGAGAGCTGAGACTACTCAGGAGATGAGATGTACTCATAAGAGTGCTCAAATAATTCATGCATCTGAATGTCTCAGCTTCCATCTACCTTCTGCCCTACCTTTGCCGCTACACTATATTCTGACACATGTGAACCATGTTACATTGATACATGTTACATTTTAACAATCTCAGTTAACTTCTGGTATACTCTCTATCCTCCAATACTTTTTACTTGATGTATCCTTGGAAAAAGTTCAATGAGGTAATGTATTCTCCATCCAGTTATTAATTGGTATCAAGGGAGTGTATAATAAGCATGTATTTGTATAAAATAGAAGAGCCGGCTCAGGTCACTAGCCATAAGCTTGGTGAAGTACTGGAGCAATAGAAGTTTCAGTCTGTATCCCAAGATAGAGATAGCTCTAATTTATTGAACTAAGAAGTTAATTATTAGTTTCAGGGCCGAGTATTTTAGCAAATTCGCGCTACTAGGCGCCAAATGTAGCTGCTGTGACTCAAGTTATAGCTACTCTACAAAACCTTTTTTTAAATCAATAGCATGAGGCCTATCAATTATCAATTAATTCAATTATGGATTAATTGATGACCGATACCTATCAAAACTGGTACCAGCAGTAAAAATAACAGTACTTTAATCAAATAGGTATACTATACGAAAATGATGGTAGGTTCTTATCAATTGTTAATTAATCCATCATCATATTAATAATATGGTGCTGGAATAATTAACATATAATAGAGAATAATAATAATTTATTATCATAATACAACTACATAATAATTGTGATTATTTTCAAAAATATACTTGTTTTTTGTCTTCCAGAGTTTAAAAAAATTCTGAGGAAAAAAATAAAATTCTAGCGGAGAAAGGTAGAACCATTGAGGAAGGATAAAAGCGTAAGAAGATATCCCATGGTATAGGGGGAATAGGTCGTTATTTTTGCTGTTATCCGAAGCTGAAGCTACTTGTTTGTCTCTGGTAGAACTCAAGAACACAGAAATGGCTATGCTAGTAAGCCACGCACCAAATTCAACGAGCAGTCACATTGGACAATGGCATCATCAAGCTGCTTGCTTCCTATTGATTGTGAGTTGTGGAAGTAAAATGGTGACTAATAAACCCATAGACCAATCAGATAGCTGCTTGGAGACGAGTAAAGTAGATTTAATATTCATTTCTTTTAATGAAAAAGATACGAAGTGGAAGAATAACAGACATAACCTGTAAATAGCTTACTATTTGTAACATAATTTTGAAAAATATAATGCAAATAAATCAATGATTTGATGCTTGGTTTTTTATCTTTGATTGACAATATTGTAAGTTGTAAATTCCATAATGATACTCATATTATATTCATAGTATTTGAGGCATACATTGGGATATGAATGACATTAATCATGCCAAGTATTCTTTCTAGAATACTACAAACATGTCGGTTGCCCTAGCACGATGATCTTATGCAATAAAAATCTGATTAAAACATACAACTATATGTTCCAAATTCACGTAGATACTTTTCACATCATCATAGATAAAAATATACTAGAACAAGCATCTTATTGTCTTCTTAGTAGACGCTGCAAGTATGAAACAAGGTATTACTACATTGTTACTCCATAATTGCCCAACTGTTTAATTTGAATATTATCGAGTTATCTTTAACGGTTACTGCGGAACACTCTTACCCATCTGAGCGAACTCTATGATGTGGTCATCATGACTAGAAAGTATTCAAGTCTGAACTTACGTGGACTCGGTCATAAAATATGTTCCCCATCGAGCATAACAATGAAAACAATGCAGGTTGAACGGAACATAAACGATGTTACGTTGTGAATATTAACGATTTGCATACATGTAGCCAGTTTTTGATTGACATTTTCGATGTACTTCCAGATTAGAATGTTTTTCTTGTTAATGATGCTCGGCTATCTATTTAGCTGTCAGCGTATTAGTGGGTCACATGATATTTTGATTGGGTAGGACATTCCAAACCAATAAGGTACTGCATGGGGTATGGGGGTCTCAAAAATATCCACGGAAACTCTAACAATAGCTTATTATCACAGTCGTGGTTGATATTTTCTTTTTATTAGAAATTTATATAGACATTTGAAAAAATGTATATTATAATTTCATGACTTATTACTGTGGGAAATGGCACTGCAGATTTCATACAACTGATTATGGTTTTATTTTTAAATAATCAAATGAACTGTGCCAGTAATTTTTTTTAGAAAATTAACAAAATACTATTACAATTACAATCACTGCTAAGTAGATTCTTGTAGAGATAAAGTTCACTGATATACTGTATGTATATTTATAATTGAATTTACATGTTTTGTATATGGTACCTTGTCAAGCAGCCTCTTTGAGGTTCTTACATTGAGCCTCTTAAGGTAGCTTTTTTTTTCAATAAACGTTTTTTCTATTCTATTCTATACATCGATTTCCTTAACATTTTGATGCTACACTATTGATCCAAGATTTACAAGAGTATTTATTTTAAAAACCGAATATCTCATTATGATTCGAAATTCAATTTTAAAATAACATGTTCAGACTTATCATGACTGGAAGAAAATCAGAATTAATGTCAGATCAAATATTAGAAAATTAACCTATATATTTTTTCAATGTAATAACAGAATTGGTGATTATCTGCTAACTAGGATACAAAGGAGTCACGAAATACTAAGAATAATGACCCGAGCTAGTAAACTGAAGTTCTTGAACGAACATTCAAAACTCATATGCCTCAAGACTTGTGGAGCTCAATCAAATTGAGAAGATATTAGAGATTGTGCTTAGTTTATTCGAACCTCGCAGGAACTTCCCGTTTTTAATATAGCTATGTATAATCCTATTTGATGGTATTTTTCATTTCTCATTCTATATTGTACTTTACTTTTTCATTTTATAACCATTTTTGTCATTGTAATAATTATGTTTTTGGGACAAATAAAGATTTGATTTGATTTCAGAAAATGATAGTAACTAATATCATGCCATTCAAATAGGGAAGTGTGAAAGAAAAAAGTGATTCTATCGATAATGCATCTGAAAAGACACTGAAATCCATATTCAAATTTACAAACAATCCAAGTTCGAAAATGATCTTATCCTAGAACTTCTCATAAAATTCATTAGAGATCTCATAACACTCATGAAACTCTCAAAAATTCATTATAGAATCAATCAGTTAAAACAGCAATGCCTTATAAACCAAATCAAGTACATCAGCAACACTTCACATAAAACTGGAGAAATTCATAAGCAAAACTCACCAGAACTAGTAAACTGAGGAGTTTGGAGGAAAACAACAAACACAATCAGACAGTTGAAGAGAAAAGTTGTCGATAATTTGGCGCGAAGCACTGAGGGTTGGTAGCGCGTGAACACAGAATAATCCATCATGACTGCCAATGAGATCACTCGCGTTCTGGGTACGCACTATCTGGATGGAAGAGGACGACTGTAGTTTAGACGTCGCCGGCAACCGCAGGAAAACGCACGGATGTTTCTCCTCCTACTACTCCTCCTCCACCTCCTCCTCCTCCACCACCAACTCCTGCTCCTCTAGGAGACTCCACGGTGTACCCACTACTTGACTCTGACTACCTCCCTCTCTGTTATCGTCAAGAGTATCGGCAAGCTAACTATGAATGGTCACTCTCGTCATGACACTATCATGTCTGCGAACCGTCTCTAGTTCTCAAGGTCAATGTGAGATAGATGGTCCAGAGTCACCTGAATTGCATCGAGTGTTGGACGTTGATATTGTGATGAACTGTCTTGTAATCTTCAATCACTGATAGTTATTACTATTGGTTGGTAATTGATAAGTGTTGAATAAGTTATCAATGGAAAATGAGTCATCCATTGGTACATTGATGGATACGTCGTATTCATCATTGACGTTCTTCCTTCACCTACTACTCCTCGCCCTCACAGGTATAAAATAAAGGCAGTCATTCTATTCTATTCTATACTCCTCCTCCCCTTTCATCCTCCTCCTCCTCCTCCTCCTCCTCCTCCTCCTCCTTCTCATCATCATCATCATCATCATCTCATCGTCATTCTCCTTCTTCTCCTCCTTCTTATCACCCTCTTCCTCACCCCCCTCCTCTTCTTCCTCATCCTTCATTTGTTTCTAATGATAAAATTGTATTAATATTTAGAGACAAACAAAAGTTTTGAAGAAAATATTATCGACTTTTGAAGATAGGAGAAGACTATAGGCGGACTCCCTCAGAGTCACTGACCCCTACATTAAAATATTAATCTCATAAGCTCTAATGGGACTATTGGTACTCACACGGCCGGAATGACTAGTAGAGTTCCATTAGGATCCATGGGAACAATATATTCACGGTACCAGACATGTTCACTTATAATGATATAAGTGGAAATCCACCCTAATAGTTTCCGCCACAGTGTTCATTCATTTATACAATGTTCTGAGTGATACATCATAGAATCATAGGGAAGAAAACTAAAAATCTCAATTTTCAAATAATATTAACATAAACATCCTTCGTATTCAAATAGGCGTAATATTGACATATATTTAGTACTTTCGCCGTTTTCGTGAATAATGTGAGAGATGAGTGTAACTACAGTTTGATGGGTTTGAACCCCCAGGGGAGTGATTTTAGAGCTCTTTTAGCAGAACTAGCCTCAGGCACACGCTTCTCCTACCAGTTGCACGGAACTTATCTCATTCTGTAAGATACTACTACATATTCATTGCACACAAGAATTTAGACCATTTTCATTCTAGCAACTCCAGCAATCTCTAGTAGTCCACTACAAGTAGTGACGGTGAAAGATAGAAAAACGGGATGGAATTTAAGTGACACCCAAAATTCAATATCATTCACTTGAATTATCATTTTAAGAGTATCATCGATCATTAAATAATATGGAATTGATTGCTGTTACATTATCTGAGAGAGGAATTATTTCCGATCCATCCATGTACTTATTTCGAGTATTGGACAAAACAATCTGCATTGATACGTATTGTCTCTGCATTTGATTTTAAAAGAAAATTGAACACCGGAAAATTCAACTGCCGTTGCAATAAGAACAGGATGATTGGAGATTATTAATACAGTATCAGGATGCTTCGTCATAACCAATATATCAACATGGATTTCTATAAATTGAATCGAACAATTTCTATGTCAAGCTATCTTTGAAATGTCTACTATATACCATTCGTTGAATTTTGATTAGTCCCGCATTTACATCTCAACAATATTTCGAAGTACAATCATATTCAGTGAAAAAAAGTTTCGATGTTGCAACTGCTAGTTGAAAATTTCACTCAACAAATCGATTTCCAATTTTGTAGACAAGCTAATTGTTGATTGATTGATATCAATAAAGCCCATAAGTTACAAGAATAATATAAATCACACATTAATGAAGAACGTTTTTGTGTTAACAATTGATGACAAATATTTCTCAACAAACTGATTTCTAAATTTGCGGAAAAATACTTTGTTGATTAACCTGTCATTATTTCAGCCGTCAGCTATGATACAAATATTGATTGCAGTGGAATGAAGCAATTTCACCCACTAATGTTGGTGATATACCCGCATCACGTTTGCAAAAAATAAAATATGAGCACATGGATACAAATAATCATTCGAATGCTGGTATTATTGCAACAAACCTATCAAAAACATAATAAACTCAACTTTAGAGCTTTTGCCGCTGCACCTGTCATGAAGTATTTGAGATTAAGTGGGATGATTGATCCAAAAACACAAACTTCAAAATGTTCAACAATCCAAATTCAACTTCATCAGTCAATAAATACGAAGAATGAAAGTACTATACTACAATACATCTGATATGAATAGACACCCCGCTTAGCTTGGATGATTCATCTGTGAACTACTACTACATTTCTACTGTGCAAGTGTATTTAAGTACTGTTAATCACTGTAATACTGGATTTTTAGAGAGAATTTTTTTTCTGTAATTTAATTACATATCACAGTTTGTGTTACGTGTGATCTTGTGGTATTATTTTTCCATAACGGAGAACACAAATAGGATTGTCAACCACTTTTTATTATTTAACATTTATACGATTCAAGTTTATAGGATAGTATTCATTCATTCGTTAGTTTTCTACTTATTGACGTTTTTCAAAAATATTGAAGAATCGATATATCTCAAAAAAATAAGGTCGATATAAAGCCATGTCCACACTGAACAAATGTTCGACAAACATGTTTGGGCAAATTTTATTATGTTTGCCCGAGGCCAGTGTGGACGCGTCACCGAACAAAATATTTGTAAGTGGGGAGAACAGGTTTTATGTTTCACAGCAAACACTGAAAATGTTTGCAAAAACAGTAACTTTTTGTTTGACAAACAATGATTGTCCAAACTT
Organism: Nilaparvata lugens; assembly: GCF_014356525.2. Classification (NCBI taxonomy): domain Eukaryota; kingdom Metazoa; phylum Arthropoda; class Insecta; order Hemiptera; family Delphacidae; genus Nilaparvata; species Nilaparvata lugens. The sequence goes on from NC_052511.1 coordinate 16,988,490, forward strand.
TTTAAAATTTTTGTTCCTGAGCCCCTCAACAAACATATTTGCCAAACATGAATATCGACCATTTGCTCAGTGTGGAATTTAAGAAAATTCTACTGAACACTTTTTGTTGCAAATATCATGTATAATCTATGGTATTGGACTGTTACACCTTTCGTGGAACACTTTGTAAAATACTAGGAAGTGGTTGACGATTTCTACCTGAGTTTTCATCATTATAAAAAATTATGATGAATGAGTGGGTTTGAATGCCTGGTGGACATATGTATACAACACAACCCAAATACATCAATGAAGTCAGGTAGAATCCGCATGTCACGACAGGTTTGTGTTTAATCAACATCGATGTTGCTGCTACGGATTGTCAGCTCAAAATTAATCGGATGAATGCTGATTGTAATCTTCCAGTGAATTATTCCTGGATTACTGAAGGCAACATGCAACAGGTATCACCATCACCCATCTCGATCAATAACCTGCTCAGGAGTAACCAATGTACCTAGAATACATATTGTATCAGTTACATACTATTGTATTAGTTGTATACATATTGTATTGTGGTACATATTGTTTTCTAGGTACATTATGTGTAACCGTAGTCAACTATGCGCAATAATACTATATACACTGTGTCACATCAATAAGCAATATTATTAGATTATAATTTCAATGATTTAGATTTGAATATTATAGGTTTGAATCATATTGCTTCGAATTCATTGTAAGTTGTGACAAATAGAATCAAACCATTTCAGGATGACATTATATTTAAATGTTGATATTTCAAGTTGAATACACAGAATACGATTGTGATTTCAATCATTAGACATATTACAGCATGGGTTTAAATTATATCGCATTTAATTCATTCTAAGCAGACAATATTATAAACGACATTTCAGGTTGACAGTGTATTGAAATGCCGATATTTCAAGTCAAATGGACATAATACAATTGTGATTTGAATTATAGGTTCAAATCTTAATGCTGACAGTGTATTGTACCCTAAGACAGTGTCTTAAGGTTGACAGTGTATTGAAATGCCGATATTTCAAGTCAAATGGACATAATACAATTGTGATTTGAATTATAGGTTTAAATCTTAATGCTTTGAATTCATTTTCAGAAGAAAAAATAGAAACGCCATTTCAGGTTGACGTTATATTGAAATATCGAAATTTCAAGTCGAGTACACAGAATCGGACTTTAATGCAGTCACAATTTGAAAGATAATTTCAGGTTGATATAGTCATTTTGAAATGCCGATATTTTGAGTCAAATACACAGAGTAGAAGTGTCATGACAATTATCTATATTTGAAAAATAGGTTCGGATTAGACTATATTGCTTCCATTTAATTCAAGAAAGAAAGCTTTGCTTACTTCCTATAAGGACAAATTACGAAAGCTAATTCAAGGCAGGCTATTCAATATTACCATTATCACTGTATTTCATAGTTTCTGTTTTGTTGTGACGATGTTAGTTAGATCCATTTTGAATGGGAATAACTTGATTCTATCAAAACCAGTACATTAAAACAATATTTGAGACACCAGTTTTGGTAGTTACACCATTATAAATCTCTAGTAGACTAAAAGCTTGAGCATTGAGCAGCAGAATAAACAGTGTTGGTGAAGCTCTGCATTGGCCGTTAGCTGTTGACAATGAAGGTTGAGCTCTACTGTCATTGGCCGAGACTACACACGCCCCTCCCCTTTGAATTCATTCCAAGCCGATACAAATAGAACCGCTATTTCAGGTTGACATCATAAATTGAGATGCCGATACATCAAGCCATATAAACAGTATTATGGATTATGGCACCCTAATTAATCGTGGATACAATCTTTCCTAAGATTATTATTTTGTTATTGTCCAAAGATAGAATATCCTTGATTAGTTGATTGTATGATCAATTTCTGAAATTTTATTAAAAAACGATCTAACGTAGACAAAAGCGACGAAAGTATCAAGCTATCTTACTAGCTATGAAAAAGTGTTGGAAATTCTGTAGTGTGAACTGAGAATAGTAACTAGTTGTATTACTTACAGCGTTCTTGTTCAAATATGTGCCTTAGATTCAGCATTTACGAGCTTGACACCTGTATGATGATTATATGGATGTCCTTGTATGGAGCAAGCAAACATGAGGTTCACTTGTTATTCTTGCATAAGTTGACTAATGTGGTACTCCTTCACGTATAAATGAATTATTTCTAGAGTTCTAGTGCAGAATCCAATCCATTTGTGCATAAGTTCACTAGAATTTCGATAGTTTGAGAAAGAAAAATGTTACGATAAAAAACCTCAAATTGTAATTCCTCACAACCTGGTGATGTTACATGAATCTGGTCGTAAATAAACAAATTCTAAATTCTACTGACTATTGCAATTCGATATAGTGTCGTAAAATATACGCATCAACCACTACTAGCTTTTGTAATTTAATTACCGTATTGCTTGGTAACTGTACAGCCTGGAAAGTGGATTCATGAAGCCTACATTTCACAGCTCACTAGAGAATCTCTCAGCTCAGAATCTTACAGCTATCTATCTCTTACTAGATAATCAATATCTCTCACTATCTCACTAGAAGAGTCTTTCTCACTATCTCACTAGAAGAGTCTATCTCACTATCTCTCTTCATACAGAACATTCCCACAGACGTTTTTTGATGGCTACCGATAGATGGTCTTGTGCAACTTTGTGTGGATCTCAGTTTTCACGCTAGGATCGTATTAAGCCTTAATCGGGGATATTGTGACATTTATCAGGTTGATTAATCAACTTCAGCCTTTATTGGTGTTAACTGTTAATTAATTGTGCATTTTTTATGTCCCTGAACAGTTTTAAACAATAACAATAGTTGCAAAGTCAAGCCTTATGATATTAATAATTGACGATTTGAAAATTCTCAGTAAATGTTTATGATTCTGTAATGTAGGGAAATTTGGTTTTAGAAGAGAACGAAGAACAATTTTGATACCTTAAAAATAATTATAATCTCTCTGAATGCCAATGATTTGTAACCAGAGGAGTTTATTGACAAAACATATACATAGTTATTATATTCAAATTCAAATTCAAATTTTTATTTATTCAAGTAAGTTACAATACATTCTGGTTTATACACGAATCTACAATAAATTACAGTACAACAGCTAATTATGCAACAAATTTCACATATTATGAAAACTTATTAATTACAATGAAGATTGAATGCAACATTAGAATATTGATAATATAGTATTGTAATGTAACTACATAAATCAGCGGTGTTTCAACAATGAATAAATATACACCCCACTATAAATTATATGTGTTGGGGTAAAAGTAATTAGTTGCTTATTGCGTGTTATAATTACTATTTACAAACTTCATTCACTGATATGGGATTAAAGTTTTTTATAATAAAATTAGTAAAAATTTATAATACAAACAAAATTATGGAATTAGTAGATAAATATTAATGTTCTATTAAGGATAATAATAAGAAAGGTTATTTTTAGAAAAATGAAAAACAGTAAAAAGAAGAATGAATAATAAATAGTTTCAATATTTACAGTCTAACTAAATTTTCACAATTTTCCACTCCAATATCAACCAACCAGGAAAATAAACTTTTTTTGAACCTGTGTCTATTGAATTCTTCCCTAATGTAACTTGGTATTGAATTGTAAATTTTTGGTCCCAAATATATGTAGTTTCTTTGCCCAAATGTAGTGTTCATCCTTGGTACTATTGAATGCGTGTTTCTCTGCCTTGTTTGATGGTTATGATCTGCCAGTCTTATGTGTTCGTTGTGTCTCGTCATTCGCGTGATGATAGCCTGGATGTAGAGTTGTCTTACACTCAGTACTTTACTGTCCTTGAAAAGAATGTTCGTGGGGAATTGATTCTCCTTGAATCCTATTATTTTTAGTATTCGTTTTTGAAGTTTATGGAGAGGTTCAACATGTATAAAATTCGTAGCTCCCCAGATAATTATGACGTATCTTAAAATTGATTGCACTAAAGAAAAATAAACAGTTTTTAATGTCTCATAGTTGAGTATTTTACGGAGTTGATAGAATATATACAAAAACTGCTAATACTAAACTTAGTTCTAATTACGATACTCCACTATAAAATATAAATTGTTGTGTATTATAAATTGTATTATGAATTAAAGTGTGTTATATATTTAAGTGTATTATAGATTGTTGTGTAGTGTGGTATTTGAAATGTCAAGATGTAAATCAATTTGTAGGGTTCTATAATTTGAAAGTGTGATGAGCACTCTATTGGAATATGTTTACTATGTGTCACATTCATCTTTCAATTATTCACTTTATAAAAATGCTGGCAACATCTACATCAAAAACCAAATAATCACCGAATCAATGGCATTCATGAAACCACCATAACTGATTACCAATGAATCTTCCAAGAAAATTAGTTGTATGCTTTCTCATTTCATTGTTCTCTATTAGTTGTCTATCTCAAATTCTATAACCAACCCTGCAGAGCCACCTGAATTCATTAATTCAGCAACATGTTTTCCCATTTTCCAGAATTTCCGATTTTGTTTTACTCTTACAAAATCAGAGTAGGCGTTCATAACTACACTAGCAAAGTTATACAAAATAGTACGGAAGTCAGAAACGGAAGTTGCTTCTCATAGCTTACACCGTTGTTACGGTGCGATCTTCAGCACTGGAAATCGTATCACGTTCGTTTGCACGTTCAAGGTCAGACATTGGACCTTGTCATTGATTAACACTGACAGACACTTCACAGAGCAGCCGCAGAGCGTACGTTATGCAAGCAGAGCCAACAACAGGTAAAGAATTTCTTTCCTATTGCAGTATTTAGCACGTCCACGTACACAGTACACACACTAGACAGACTTGCTATCAGACAATCAATTCTCTCTTTCTTAATCCTCTTTCTCGCTCTCTCTTTCTCTTACTCTCTCTCTAACTCGTCTTCTCACACATGCACTCTCTCTCTCTCTTTTCTCTCTATTCATCTCTATGTCATGCTGCATCCTTAAATCTCTTCCTTTCCTCTGGTTCTAGTCATACCTTATCACTCTCTCTTACTAAAGATTTTCCTCATCAGTTAGTTTTCCTTCTCTATCGCATTGTCTTCTGCTTCTCACACACTTGATTCTTGGTTTCAACAAACGCTTTCACTATCCAGCTACTACACATTGTTTTGAAGAGCTTTTAAGGTTTGTAAGAACTAAGGTGATGAGAGCTTGCGGACAAAAATAATACACAAACCCATCTGAGGTACCTACCACAAATTCAGTATTACAACTTCCAGCAGTCTCTCAAAATCTAGTACTCTAATCTATTACTATATACTGATCGCTCGAAAAAAACTTTGGGATGAAGATTGTGTTTCGTAGTGCTAGACTCAAGATATTATTAATTGAGTAATATGAGTGTTGATGAGTGATATATGTATGTTGTGATGTTACAACTAACCTCACATTTATCATTAGAAACACATCAAATATATTAAATCAGATAGATTGGGTTTCACTTGGCTAAAAAATTCACAATCTATCATGAGGGAGGAAAGATTGAAAAGAACATTAAGTTTTCATTGTCCACATGATTAATTATTATTGTTGAAGTTCAGGAAAGGAAGAGAGAAAACAGAATTCTTTAAACGTAAAAAACTTTGTTCATTCCGATGTATTTGATCATCACTTTTTGGTGATTTGAAAACCAATGCTTGCATCATCCCTAAGCGATATGGTGATCTATTGTTTGGTAACCAAGGTTTAGTAACGATGGAACTTTAAAGTTCAGCTAAATTTACTGAAACTAATCTGATGGTTTGTAGGATGCAGTTTCGCTACAGATGTGAAAAACTCGCTAAAATGGTTACTCAAAACTTCCTTTTAAATATTCCTATTCACAAATCAAAAAAAAAAAACCTTCAATTGAATAATATAATAAAATTGTAATCTTATGTACAATGATTTTTTTTATCAAAACAGAATTGTCAAGGATACTTTGGCAATGTGGATTGTTTCATTCGTTTGTTGGACAGGAGCAGGCCACCAATGGTGACATTTAGCAAAAAGGTTCAAGCTCAATTTGCGCGCATTTTGTCACCAGTGGCACGAGAATCTGCATCCGTTGCACAATTGCAAATCTGTTGCATTGCGCAATTGCACAGTGATACAAAATGCCGCCTTCTTTCGGCTATTAGCGATTTCACCGTAATTTGCGATACTTTGGTTAACCTTAGCCCGTTATTTCCAACGGGAGAGTGCCAACATAGATAAAAAAAATCTAAACAAAAAACCGGGACTGTTCTTTACTAACTCACTCGTTCAAGGTTGGAAAAATTGTCGAAAACTGGAACAGAGGTCGTACAACGACACCCAATGAATCCGATTCAGTAGCCACTGTGACAATATGATCGCAGATAGGATAATCATATTGATAATCAGGCGGATTTACACGCGGCATTCGTGTTGTCTGAGTTCATGGATAAATAGAAATGTGGAAGGGAGAAAGGACAAAGGAAAGAGAGTTCATGGATAAGTGCAATGGAAAGGTGGGAAGAAGAAAGGACAAAGGAAAGAGAGTTCATGGATAAGTGCAATGAAAATGTAAAAAAGAAAAAGGACAATGGAAAGAGGTCCTGATAATAGAAATATAGAAAAACATTAGTAGCTGACACGCTTTAGAGGTTATGAGTACGATATAAGGATAATCAGGAGTGAGCATGGAAGAAGCAGAACCGTATTAAATCTTATAAACTAGTGGTATGTTTTCTGTACGGTAAAAGGTTCTGAAATAAACCAATGTTGTGTGAGAATAAATCATAATTACAGATAAGAAAGAACAAGATCTAGAACTAGATGGTGGGATAGCAATATTATTTGATGACGTCTCCCATACATTTAAAGAGAAATAACTCAATCCATGATTGCCAGAATGGAATAAGGTCTTAGAACCAATGATACTCAATTGATTCATTTTTGGAAAATATCCATTGATTTACCTGTGTAAAATGAGAGAAACATTTTCTTGACTTTTCTCATCTCTTTGGTTGATGTGCATTGATACTGCAACAGTTGGATGGGTGATTCAATTCGGAGTTGTTATGTAATATTGTTATTTTGATTATTAAATCAAAAACGCATCTACAAGATGCAACAACATCTACCTATTGCAACAACATCAAAGTCTTAACAGTTTTTTTTTGAACTGATGTTTCTGATAGACGTATATGGTTGATTGAAATATTAATTATATTGGGAGTAGTTGCCCTTTGCAGTCATCGTATAGTATGGAATTTGACGCATAATTGAAAGTGATGAACATGCACACTATTTTCATGATTCATCAGAGACTGTATCAAAATTTTGTAATTTGTCAGGCACATGGAATTCTTTTTTTCATAGCGGTTTTGAAATATAGTGTTAACATGACTATCTAGCCTACTTGTATCCACAGCAATCATAAACCGTCAACTTTTCTCAAAGTATTTTTCTCATCAGTTGGTCAATCGACAATCAATTTTAATTCCATTCCACTCCTGGGGTCTATCAGAAGAAATTCAGAAGCACAGATTGAACAGAGACGAACAATCAGAACTTAGAATGAGCTACTAGAAGCTCAGATTGAACAAAGACGCTATGATAAAACGTTACGACAGGATGAAAGGTCTCCTCATCTTTCATAAGCATATTCACAATACTAGACAGATTTTTAAAACCTCCACTCTCCAATGTCATCGAATATGAAATTCACGAGCTCTAATCCGAATTTCTTCACTATTCCTGTATCTTCTAGCTTCTCTCCAACTTTTATCACGCTTGATAATTTATTATATCTGTCAGAATATATTATCAAGTTCTCAGTCCCATAGTTTCCAGATGTCTTCATTTATTCCTCAAGCAATTTATACTTTTCAGTTTGGATAGCTATTTCATAATATTCAGGAATTTCAAGGTCTTCGAGGCCAAGGTACAAGTTCAATATTACGAGTTTGAAAACCATCTATTTTAGGAGTAGTATTTCTGAAATCAGAAAAGACGTGGTAAAATAGTGATTACTATTCAACAAAAGATATTTTTAGAAATTATTATGTAAGTTTCGGAAGATTATTATTCGGTATATGCTAGTTCTGGACACGATTATTCAAATTATGCACTGTATCATGTTAAGGCCAAGGATCCATAGATAATATTATATCCTTATTCGTAGAGGAGAATACACGGAATCACTGGTATTGAAAAAAATTGAATTCACTTCATTGTTCGTGTATACGTTTTCCAAATTCATGACCTTTGTCCCTGAACTTTGGCTTCATTTGAAACACCCATTATTTTTACAACACTTGACCAAATCATCTTATAAAGTGCTTCATTATATTTCACCAATAGTCATGATTCTGAATTTCTCACCTAACCCGAAGATCATTTTGAGAATTTTATAGAGAAAAATAATTCTAGCGGAGAAAGGCTGAAATAGCTCAAGATACCAAAATATGGGAATGGGTGTGCTAACATAAGCCACTCCCAAAATTCAACAAGCCGTCTCATTGGTCAATGACGTTCTCAAGCTGCTTGCTCCCTATTGGTAGTGAGCTGTGAAAGTAAAATGGTGACTAATGAACCCATTAACAAATAATCAGACGGTTCCTTGGTTTTGAAGGCATGGAATGCATGGAGGTTCACGTTATGATTGTAGTATTTGATTGACAAAAGTGTTGCTATCCTTTTCTAACATTCGACAAAGCAGATAGCACTATCTAGCTCTGCAATGTTCTCAGTTTGCCAGAAATATGCAGTCAGAGAATTAAAATTGAACAATCAATCATCCCAACTGGGGCATTTACCAGTTATAGTCAGTCAGTATAGATAGAATATCTATGAAATGAAGTGTTACACTCATTGTTTATAGTCAGTCAGTTTTCCGCAAGAAGATAAATCATTTAGCTGCATCAGGATGGCTCATTTAGCTGCACCAGTCAGGAAAATTCGCCCACAATGACTCAGTATCAGTTTTTCAAATTGCTGTTTTCTTTTTAAAGTCAATTTTTCCATAATAATGATATTTCAGAGCTTAAACAGAGTACGAATATTGTTTCACACGTAATTGAGTCATCAAACACATCCTGTCATCAAAGATAACGATGTCGATGATTGAATTTCAAGAGCAAAATCAACAGAATCACATCGAAGCTGTATCGTCAAAGTTATTAAATAACCAAAGCTTTTCGGAACTGATTGAAAGCGTTACACTGCAGTTCCACTCGTTTGACGGTGGACCAGTGACAGAGTGGAGACTCACTCTTAAATTAAGTTATTTCACGAGCGTTGAGCTTCAGAGAACCAGATATTAATTGACAAGGTTTCAATAACAATTAGGAAACATACATTGATGGATAATTCGGCTTGAAAATAGCCTTGGCATATTAGCAATTGCAGCAATATGCAGGTAATTACGGCTGGAGGGGATTGAGGGTTAAACACAAAATGTAATTACAATCTCAGGCAGACAATGCGAGAGTGTATCAATCACGCATGCGCATTCAGTCGGCGCAATTCAACAGACTGGCATGTAATGATTGTGACAGACAGGTGTGAATGCTTTCTTTCATTGCTTGAAACTCCTAATAGAGATGTGAGATTAATTGTCAGATTGACCAATTTCATCTCGAGAGGACGAGAAAGATAAGTGATATGAAATGAAATGAAGTTCGTGGAGTACAATATTTTTTACGTTGAAGATACAATGCAAGATCTAAGCATCTATTTGAGAATATGTGGTAAATTTCGTATAATTTGTTACAACTAACTCACGTCAAGACTCATGAAATATGAGAGTAAGTATCAGAAGAATTTAATTTAGTTTTCGACTTCATGTGACCTTTATTCACACCGTACGTTCCAAGAAAATATTTCGATTTCCAACATAATCCAATAATGCAAGCTATGATACAACAGGAAATCTCCATTCTGACTAAAGAATAACATTGTTCTAACTGTACTCTTAGTACTGTATGTAGGTGATACTTCAAGATTATAAATATGACGAATTCTCTACAACTTCATATGTACAAACAAATTATTTTACTCTCCAAATTACTTCTCACGTTTCCTCTCAAACGTTTACTCTCTACTCTACCGTACCGTCCTATACGATAGTCTAATCTGCTAATTCTCTCACTACTTGGAAAAAAAGAAGAAAATTGAACAGAATAAAATGTCAAAAGACCGACCCTTCCTATTTGAGATGAATTATTGCGAGCCTTCAAATGCAGGAAACTTCGAAAATGTGGTCCGGAAATTCCTTACATGTTCTAATCATCGCACATGTGAGAGGATAATTGGGTGTGTGCTTCTGAACCTTTCGGTAAAATTTTCTAATTTTCTGTTGGAATTCAGGAACCTTTTAAGAGATTTATGTATTTTCTCAAAGTTTGATGATTTCTGCTTGGAGGACATCAGACTACTGGTTCAGATCGATTAGACAGTTCCATGTTCAACATGTTCCAAGAAGTAGGCCTTATTCTCACTGATATCGTGATTTTTTGGGTGAGACGCTTCATGATATGGATATAATGTGATCATATCATCGATCACCCACACACTCATCCTATAATTCTATTATCCAAGCACGGGCAAAAGCTCATTGAGAGTCATTCACAATAGAAAATGAAAAAAATCAATCGCAATCTCTTTTATTCCAAATTAATTGAGTTTTCAAGATTCTAGTTCTACTATTCACAGTCCACACTTGAAATAGCTTGTAGAATAATCACCTTTCTATTTTCATTATTACTGTATTAGCTTTATATGGCAATTATCAGCTATTCTCTTTTGATCAATTCAAGATGCAATATTTATTTTTGAGCTATCAAGATACTTTTTTGAGTTCAAAATCTATTTATGAGAAAAAATTAAGGGAAAAATTCCACATTCCCTACTGCTACTCTCGAATGAAAAATTGGAAACTAAATATAATAAAGAATAGAAAGAAAAGAGGTTCATTGAATTGAAAAACCTTCAGACATGCATATCTCCCAGTTTATACCTCCTCTTGAAATCAATAATTTCTAAATATATTAAATGAACGAGCCTTCAAATGCATATCCCAGTTCATACCTCCTCTTGAAATCAATAATTTGTAAATATATTAAATGAACGAGCCTTCAAATGCATATCCCAGTTCATACCTCCTCTTGGGATCTATAATCTCTAAATACATTGAATGAACGATCCTTCAAATGCATATCTCCCAGTTTATACCTCCTCTTGAAATCAAAAATTTCTAAATATATTAAATGAACGAGCCTTCAAATGCATATCCCTGTTCATACCTCCTCTTGGAATCTATAATCTCTAAATACATTGAATGAACGATCCTTCAAATGCATATCTCCCAGTTCATACCTCCTCTTGAAATCAATAATTTGTAAATATATTAAATGAACAAGCCTTCAAATGCATATCCCAGTTCATACCTCCTCTTGAAATCAATAATCTATAAATAAATTGAATGAACGATCCTTCAAATGCATATCTCCCAGTTCATACCTCCTCTTGGAATCTATAATCTCTAAATACATTGAATGAACGATCCTTCAAATGCATATCTCCCAGTTCATACCTCCTCTTGGAATCAATAATTTGTAAATATATTAAATGAACGAGCCTTCAAATGCATATCCCAGTTCATACCTCCTCTTGAAATCAATAATCTATAAATAAAGTCCATTGCTGGGAGAAACTGACCATGCTAAATACCTTGGAGTTATAATTGATGCACATCTAAGATGGAACTATCACATTGATGATAAATGTAAGAAGTTGAAATACTTGATTTACAGATTCCATAGAATCAGTTTAATAAACAATAAGGGTATTGCAAAATTGCTATATACTGCATATGTTCAGTCCATCTTGCAGTATGGATTACTGGCTTGGGGTGGTGCGGCAAACTGTTACATAAATGGGTTATTTCTTGTGCAGAAGTATATAATAAGAGCGGCTCTTGGAAAACAAAGACGTTTCCCGAGTGCTGAATTGTTCATAACATTTGATGTTTTGCAATTAAAAAAATTATACATTAAGAGTTTAATTCAACATGTAAAAAGGAAAAATATTGAAATTACTATTCGTGAAACTCCATATAATCTCAGAAATCAGACAGTTGAACAGGACAGAATTGACCTAGAAATTTGTAGGCGTCAATTAAATTTTAGAGTAAATAAAATCTTACAAACAGTTCCTGATAATATTATTAAAATTAGCTGTGATAAACATAAGGCTGGTGATTTTCACGACTGGATAAAGGCTTATGAGCCCACTTGGTGAGCCCACTTGTGTGTGTTTGTCTATTGTCAAGTCGCGTGTATAGAGTTTTTGAAATCTCCGTTAGTCTTTTTTTTTTCTTGTTTTGTTTCACTTGACTTTCATCTGTTTTTTCTGCAGTTTCATCTCCACATCCAAAATCATACGTCTAAAATCACACTGCTGTACGATAAAAAGCAACTCGTATCCGCGCTCAGTTTTTTCTTTGCGGGTACTATATTGTTTCCGAAGTGTATTGATTTTTAGTTTAAAATGTTGAAAACATTATTTTTGTATTATATCATATTGTATCATGTTTTACTGCATACTGCTTGTTGTTTTGTACTTTTGGAATAAATAAATTTCAATTACTTTTGGAATAAATAAATTTCAATTTCAAATTTCAATTTCAAAAATTGAATGAACGATCCTTCAAATGCATATCTCCCAGTTCATACCTCCTCTTGAAATCAATAATTTGTAAATATATTAAATGAACGAGCCTTCAAATGCATATCCCTGTTCATACCTCCTCTTGAAATCTATAATCTCTAAATACATTGAATGAACGATCCTTCAAATGCATATCTCCCAGTTCATACCTCCTCTTGAAATCAATAATTTGTAAATATATTAAATGAACGAGCCTTCAAATGCATATCCCAGTTCATACCTCCTCTTGGAATCTATAATCTATAAATAAATTAAATGAATCCTTCAAATGCATATCTCCCAGCTCATACGTCCTCTTGAAATAAACTATTTCCGAGTTGTCACAGTTTCACAACTTATATTTGACCAATTTTACCGCAATACGGAAGGAAGTGAGGGGAGGTTCCTTCCAAATGACAATCGTTTTGTTTGAGCCGACCTCCAGTTCATTGAGATAGTAACTGACCGATCGCAGTTTGAATACTGATTAGCAAAGCCATGGATTCCCGAGCAGCTATGGCAACAGATAGTCTACCCATGGCTACAGTAAGGTTCACTCCAAACTGTCAGCATCTGTTTGAATGGGGGAGCAATCCAGTTATTTACAAGGGATTCTGACAGTTTTCACTGCAGTGTCGTTACCGGTGTTTGCTGAGAAGAAAGGGAAACCAGTTCCGAATAATTAACTGTGACTGTTATTATAATTTTGAGCACGTTCTCTCAAATAACAAGTGAGAAGCTGCTATCTTTTAATAGCTGATCGTTAGTACAACAATTGCTGGAATGGCTCGCGCTTTTCGGTAGTACCGAACGTGAGCTTCGCATTGTTCTAGGCTAAATCTTCCATTTCAATGTCAATTTTCCTCAAACTCATAATTGACTGATTGCTCGGGAGATCTGATAATCTAGAAATCGTGTTGTTTAATTCTCTTTTGAAGAATTTTATTTATGAACCTAGGGTTGTGTGGCAGATAGGACCCAGAGTCAACTAGTTGGGACCTATCTCCGCCCTTAATAGAGGCAATTATCCAATATTTTAAAGATATACTCTCCTCATTCCTAAATCCTATTCATCCTTTCATATCCTATCAATCTACTATAATATATAAATTATATAGGCTATGCTAAAATATTTCTATATAAATTTTACAAATATATCTATTATCCTATATCCCCATTATCTCTCACATTTTGAGCTTATTTCCTCAAATCAAACCAAATTAATTTATTCATTGCCTCAGAAAATAATTATTCAGGAACAGTACATAATATAGGATAATTCACTTGAAAATTATAAAGTACAACTCACTAAAATGTTGAATATGAGCAAACAGATGAGCAAAAGAGTGTAGGCTATATCAATCGGTATATAGATTCAACGGCGAGGATTAATGAATTATTCATCTCAACCAGGTACCACGTCCAAAATAAGAGTTCTTGAATAAATCATCATCACATTTTGTACTGTTGCTCAGGCTAGCTAGGCATTGGATCCATATTTGTATTATCTTGGAAAATATGATATTGAGGCACTTATCTATGTTCAAAAAATCACGAAGAAAAACTTCATATCCAAGCTAATTAACTTGGAAATATATGCAAGAATACTGTTCAAAGAAAAGTACTACCAGTTGACGGAGGAAGTTGTGGATTCAAGAGCGTGGGAACAACATTTTCGAAAACGTTTCACATTGAATTTACAGCTCAAACGATGCACTGTGTGTATTAGCTTCAACATGCAAGAGAAAGATGAAGATAAGGAGAGTTATTGGTAATTAACTATAGATAACATGAAATGGATAGTGAACTTTGAATAGGACGCTGAACAGTGCAAGAATGGAAGGAAACTAATGGTGGAGGAAAACGCGTGCATTGAAAAGAGACGGAGTAGAAAGCTTCACAGGAGAGAGTGAAAGAAGACAACTGAAAGAGGTGAGAAAGATTGAGTCAAGTGTTGAGTCGAAATCTTGCGCTTATTTCCGCATTTTGCACATTAAGCTTTTGTCCGTATTTATATGATAATAGGAGTAGAGCTCTCCTGATGACAACGATTCTGATCTTCCCACATGATTCTCAGCTTTCTTCCAACATTTCGTGACAAGAACAAGAGAGAAAGAATGAGAATGGGAAAGAGAGGGAGACCTTGAAAGACTCTGTACACAGTACTTATCAGCTTCCACCAGTATTTTGTTGGCTTAACAAAAGCTTACACAATTTATTACATTGCAATACTTCAAGATAAACGGGCCAAGCCAATAGAAACATTGGGTAAAACACTGTAGTTTGTGATTATCTGCAATAATGTGGGTGATATTGTGACATGTTTCTTATTGGATTCTATTATTCTCTATGATGAAATGAGATTTAGATCACATAATAATTCACTTTTGAAAATAATGAGAACTGCTCTTTATAAATGTTCAAGAATTAGCTATTACTTTTCCATCACTACTAAAAGAATGATCTACTACTCAATGGTGCAGAGCACTCTCTTCTACGGAATCACCACTCATTATTTAGCACCCAAATATATAAAACAGCCACTGCATAGGGCCGTAGAAAGAATAATAAAAACACTTTTTAATGGTGTTAAACGTCACTTGTTCGGCATTATGAAGGTGGAAGCTTTAGCCAGGTTCACAGATTTGTCATGAAACTACTCTGAGAAGAAATATAGAGTAAAATAGAATACACATTGAGACATAGAAATTATAGAACCCAGAGATATAACAATAGCAATGACTATGGTAAAAGAACTCCAGAATTCAGAATACCATTTCTTTCAAATTCATTGCCATTAGAGTTGACAATGTTGCAGAGTAGAAATGATATTCAAACAAAACTTGAGTGCACTGCATAAGAATAAATCATTTTGATTAGTTTCATGAAGGAATATTATGTATGGTTGAGTTTAAAATTATTTTAATTTTACAATAAAGTTGTATTATGATTTAATAAATATTTGTGTCAGAGTGAATAACATTAGGTAATATCCCAAAGTGATATCTTGTTATTTGTCGCTTACCGAACAAAGTCTTTTTCTATTTTATATCTATGTTAAGTTATGGTGCAATGGACAAAACAGAACAATCAGTTACAAAAAATGAAGAAATATGATCAGGTCGATTAAGAAAACAGAACTATTGTTATTGGTTGTTTTATTGTATGCAATGGATTATTTTAAAATCCCTCAAATAGCTTACAGCTAGAGGTATACTATCGCACTGTTGTAATATTCAAATGAATAAATGATTTCCTTCTGATCCCAAAAACATTGTATGTTAGGAATAATATTAGTGTAAAGCTTCAGTTGAAATCCTAATCTTACAGATATGAAGATGGAGGATAAAACCCTCATCACTAAGAAATTGGTGGAAGAAAGTATTTTGATTAGACAAAAATATAATTTTTCTCTCCAAATCTGGGAAAGTTTGTCGTAGAATGGAAAAACAGATTGGAAAGTTTTGGAGACATTTTTCAACGAATGAATATTGGCCGAAATGTATGGTAGTCCATGACTTCAAAATACTACTAGATACTAAGATGGATGAAACTGAGTAGATGAGGATTAATTCAAACCAAAAATTGAGAAGAACCAAAACTTGAAGATTCAATCATCTAGGAAGGCAACAGGAGTACAATGTTCCCCCAGTAATGGATCATTGCAGGTATATTCTGACCCCCCATTTTTTCCCAATCAGTGAACTCCTGATAAATCTGGAAAATCGTTTTTAAATTTTCCACGCAAGGCTGGCCGATTGAAGGTGGCAGAAAATGTATGAAAGAACGCTTCTCTGTGTAAGTTGGCAAATTTCAAAATGAACGACAAAGCTTACGCCAAATACCTATTACCTTCCCTTTCTTTATCCTTTGACCACCATCCAGTAGTTAAGTCAGGGGATATCAGATTGGTTCTTTGTAGTGCAACGGTGGAATTAGGTCAGGGCTGCACTTGGTTTACTGTCGCAAATACTATTATTGAGAACAATTTAAAATTTGTTTGTTCAAGAAATTAATTTATTCTCAACTCAATGAATTACTATTTGATTATATTACAGCAAATTCCATTTGAAAGAACCGAGTTATGAACTGAAAATAACTTCTCCGAAAAAAAAAACATAATTGAATGGGAAAAGTTCCCTGCACGAATCAAAACTTCTCTCATCGGAATCTTATAAATCAGTCTATCATATTCTCAATAAGCCTACGTCAAATTTCATCTGAAAGTATCTGAAAATGGAAAATATCATTGAATAGGGAAAAACAACAAATTCCGTACAGAATCAAAATTTTCTAACCTGAATCTCAACAATGAATCTGAAGATGAAGATTAGACAAAAGTTATGGTAAACTTATTGTAATAATGATGTGATAATATTCAAATATAATCGATCACCATCACTTAGTGATGGTAATGAGATTGACTCATCATTATTTCATCAAGCTCAATATGCATCAAGCTAATATGAAATGGATTGTTGGGAGATTGTGAAGCTGAAGTGAGATCTACGTCAACATCTGACTCGCTTGATAACTTGAATCTCACTATAATACAGAAACCATCTCCAGGGGTGCAATAAATTTAATATTAATAAAATGATAGCTACATAATGTATGAGACAGTTTACAAAATGCAAGACTCTATGACGATTCCTCAACACAGGACACCGTTGGAAGCACCAAAGAAATAAAACTTAGTTGAGAAGTTGATATTGTGGTGATCATTCATATTGAATGAAAAAGACTAAGAAATTGTCAAAAACCACAGATTTATTGATACTTAGAAAGACCGAAAGATACTGAGTTTATCAGAGATTGACAATGGTGTAATCACCGAAACCGGTCTTTCTAAGTATCAATAAATCTGTGGTTTTTGACAATTTCTTAGTCTTTTTCATTCAAAGAAATAAGTTAGTCATTAAGTTAGTGAAGTTATATTTTTATAAAAGTACTGATTGTACATTGTTATGGCAAATAAAATCAATTTCAATTTCAAAGTCAGTAAAGTAAGCAAGACTGTGAGTTACGAAATTGCATACTCTGCCCCGTAGAATCAGCTACTCTGTCCGTTATTCTAGCGTGACCTTGTCTACTGCTCTACTAACGGAACAGATTTGACCTTGACTACATTATGACGTGCTCAAAGCTACTTCTATCTGCTTTGACGGAAACAGTTATTTGAATTTTCATCGACACTACTGGTTCATTACAAAAATACACTTGACAGTTTTCTAAGCAGGTAAGTTTTAAATGTTAATCAAGTTATCAAATGTTAATCAAATAATTATGTTAATCAAGAATATATTATCAGTATTATGTGTCTGATAAGGATAGCAACTCCTATTTTTATGAGTACTTACTCGAGAACAAATAATAAAACTATTTGATTTGATTTGATTAAAATTATAACCAAATTAAAATCCTATCATTTATAAATCAATTATTATTATTGCAAGTAATATAATTTCTTAGATAGGAAGATGAGCTCAAGTAAAACACCGAAGGTTAATAATAGAAATGTAAACATAGCGGGAGTACTTACGCGTTCCCAAAACCAAAATTCAAAAACGCCAAAACCAAAAACCCCAGTTCTTCAAACTACTTTAGCCGAAAAAGTTGCTCAACTACAAAGTAGCCACACTAATTTAAAAACCAATTAGAAGTAACTTTAAAAACGTCTGAGGAAGAAAGGTTAGGGATGGTAGAAGAAATTAAATCTTTGGAACTGATTATAAAATTACAAGATGAAGACCATAAAAAAGAAATACTAAATCTAAAAAATCAATGTAGTCTAATGTCGGAGGAAATAAAGAAACTAAAATCTAAATTTGATAATACTAAATGTATGATAGAACCTCCGTCCAAATGCAAAAAAATAGAATCTAACCTAAATGATGGGAAATGCTCTGAAAATGGTCGAAATAAAACGTACAGTGAGGTTTTGAAGACAGCAACCAAAAATATAGCTGAGGGAAATAAAGATAGGAAAGGGAGAGTTCTGCTACTGACGTCCAGTCATGGACGTGATTGCAGTGATCTCCTTGATAAAAGATTAAAAATAAATTTGATGTCCAATGTTTTTTCAAGCCAAGTGCATCAATTAATGCAGTTGTAGAGTCAGCTAGGGAACAAACTAAAGACTTTGATGAAAATGACTATCTAATTGTACTGGGTGGCTCAAATAATATAAATGAACCTAACTTGAATCATCTTCCTCAAGTAACAGAAAAAATCAAGGAAATTGTGCCACTCAGCAAAAAAACAAACTTAATAATAAGTACTATTCCTAATAGGTTTGATAGGCCAGAATTAAATGAAGCAATCAATTCGACAAACAAATCAATCCATAATACAATCAACAGCCTAAAAAATAAGAATTCTAAACAACTGGGGATTTGTTTTCTAAATGAAAGGCTGAAAAGACATAACTTCACTAATCATGGGTTGCATCTAAATCGATCTGGCAAAGTAATCTTTTGTAATAGATTGGCAGAGCTGATTGAAAGCCGTTTGCAATCCTCTGGTTTAAAAACAGTCAAAAAAACAAATAACGATTTTTTAGTAAATTGGCTCAAAACAGGGAAAGGGAAATAGCTACAAATGCTAGAGATAGAGTAGCACAAGATGGTAAGGTTTTTAGTATTTATCATCAAAATATTCAGTATCTTCGCAACAAAATTGACAGATTAGAAGTATTTCTTAAACAGGAGGATCCTGACATTGTTATTTTCACAGAGCATGGCTTAAAAATAAAGGAAATAAATCAAGTTAGGATTCCAGGCTATTCACTGAGATCAGAATTTTGTAGAATAGCTCATAGAAGTGGTGGTGTATGTATATTCACTAGCAATGCTAAACATACCCAAACTTATGAACTGGATTTTGTTAAGAGATTTTCTGTTGAGATGGATTTAGAGGTGACGGGACTAAGGTTAAAAATTGATGATCGATTTGAGGTAGCAGTGTTAGGTATCTATAGGTCACCAAATGGAGACTGGCAAAAATTTTGTGAGCTGCTCCATACACTTTTGGAAATTACAACCGCTCGTTTCACAAATGTTATAGTAGTAGGAGATTTCAATACCGATTTTGCCAGGCAGGATAAAATGACAGAGGATATTAGAGATATTATTAATATGAATAATTTAGAAATTAAGGTCCACGAATATACAAGAGTAACTCGAACTTCACAGACAATTATTGATAATATCCTCACAAATATAGAAGGTTGTAATGTCAGGTTAGGTAGCTCAGATCTATCAGATCATAACTATCAAATTTTAGATGTTAAGTTGCAGGGCCAGAATCCAAGCAGAAAAAAAACTTTTGTGAAAGAAATTCAGCAATATGAGCTAGGAAATATAAATTGTTTGAAGCAGGAACTGCTTCAAGAAAATTGGAGTAGTGTTTATAACAGTTGTAACCTAAATTACAAATATAAGCAATTCATTGATACTCTAAGATTTCACATTAGTGTATGCTGTCCGATAAAAAAAGTCAAAGTAAAAAGTAAATTAAACAAAGTAGATGAATGGATAACTGAAGATATTCTTACTCAAAGAAATATTGTTAGGGAAGCTTATGAGGAATTTAAATTAGTGAGGGATGTTCCGAGTGAGGTCAAATACAAATGTCTAAAGAAAAACTATGCAAAAGAAGTGAGGAAAGCTAAGTGTAAGAAAACAGCTGAAATATTAACAACTAGTACCAATTTTAACTCTGCTGTTTGGGAGGTAATTAATAGAAATAGGAGAGCAGCTCAAAAGGATACAGTTACTAATGTCCCTAGGATAATCGATGAACATGGAAATTATATGGATGATAGTATAGACATTTGTAACTTTTTCAATAAATATTATCAACAGGTTGCATATAATCTCCAAAAGTCACTGAACACTAATACTTATAATACAACTACATTAAATGCTGAGCCAATTGAAAAGGTATTTAAATTTCATCCATTATCAAGAGATGAGTTGTCAAGAATAATAAAAAATTTGAATAACAAAAAAACAGTAGGATTGGATGGGGTCTCAAGCAAAATTTTAAAAGAATGTGAAAATGAATTACTGGACCCTTTATTGCATCTCCTTAATACTTCACTAGAGCAGGGTATTTTCCCTGATGATCTGAAACAAGGAAAAATTTTGCCAATTTTCAAGAGCGGTGATTCTGAAAGAGTTGAAAATTATAGACCCATTAGTATTCTAAATGTAATAAGTAAAATTTTTGAAAGAGTAGTTTTAAATAGGTTATTGATGCACCTGGAAGAAATTAATTTCATATGTGATGAACAGCATGGGTTCCAGAAAGGGAAATCTACTAAGACTGCAATAGTATCCCTTGTTGAAAGACTAATAGATATAATAGATTCAGGTGAGAAGGCAGCCGCAATATTTCTTGATTTATCCAAAGCTTTTGATTGTGTGAACCATAGAATATTATTGGAAATACTAAAAACTGTAGGTGTGAATGGTATAGAACTAAAATGGTTTGAATCATATCTCATAGGTAGAAACCAGTGTGTTGAGCTTACCAAGGTGGATGGGAATGAAATAGTAAAAATTAAATCTCAAAAACTGGAGGTCCAGGCTGGAGTACCTCAAGGCTCAATTCTGGGTCCCTTACTGTTTCTGTTGTATGTGAACCAATTACCAAAAGAGTTAAAAGATCACAGAGCTCTGTTGTTTGCTGATGACACATCGCTTATCTTTAACAATTATTTATTAGATAGTCTAGAAATAAATGCTTTTACTGGAGTACAGTCAATTGTCCAATTCTTGAAGCAAAGGCAATTAACAATAAATAGTAAGAAATGTCAATTCCTACAATTCAAAAGTAAATATAATTCAGTAGAGGATAGAGAAATAAATGTGTTTGTAGAGGAAAATGAATTAGACCAAGAAGAGAAAGTAGCATTCTTGGGAATTTTATTGGACAGGAAATTAACATGGCATCCTTACATTGAGAGGATATGTAATAAGATATCATCTGGGGTATTTGTCCTGCGGCAGCTTGCTAGGCTGAATGATAAAAAACTACTGTTAACTGCTTACCATGGACTTATACTATCTCATATTAGGTATGCTATTTTAGTATGGGGTAATTCATCTCAACAAAATATGGACAGAGTGTTTAAGATTCAAAAGAAGGCACTCAGATGTATAGAGAAAGTGAATAGGTTAGACTCTTGTAGGCCTTTATTTAAAAAGCTTGGTCTATTAACTGTGCCATCTTTGTATGTATATGAAGTTGTAATGCATGTGAAAACGAGTGGTGTGATCCAGAATTCAGATGTTCATGAGTATAATACGCGAAACAGAGCAGATTATCATATAATGGGTCACAATAGTAGGTTATTTGAACAAAAACCAGATTATATTGGTAGGAAATTTTATAACAAGCTACCTCAAATCTTGAAAAGTAATGATGATTTGAAGATTTTCAAAAAACAAATGAAAAAATATTTAGTTGATAAAGCTTTTTATAGTGTACAAGAATTCCTTTCAAACCTAAACTAGGTTGAACTACTTAGTGTTAGAATTATTATGTAATAACATGACTTGTCTTATACTCCATGACTGGAGTCTTTAGGACGTAATCTAAAAAAAAAAAAAAGAAAAAAAAATGATATACTGACATGTGTGGAAATAACTTAAGAACAAGGATTTGTAAAAGTTATGATTTTTCATAATAGAACTAAGTTATCTATTGCATGACATTGAATTATACAATCAGTATTTCACAAAAACATTCGATAAATAAAACCTTACTTGATTGATGTATCGATATCTCACTACTCACTTATTCAGAAAGATCGTGAGAATCACAATCCTTAAATATTTCTTTTATTTCTCCTAAAATTGAGACATGATTAAGACCACTTATCACAAGTAGTATCCATACAACTTCTCTATGATGCATAAGTATCATACAAATATATTTTACAACCAATTGTGGATTTGAGTAGAATTTTCAATATTTTTTGCATTTGTGAAGCAAGATTTTTCTTTGGATTCGTATTTGGAAATTGATCAATCTGATAAATTCAAAATTGTAGTGGATACATTTTTTTGGACTAAAAATTGTGTGAGAATTAAGTTATCATTCAAGTTACGTAAGTAACATAACCTTTAGACTGTGTATTCCAAATTAAGGTTTGCAGCAGTTTTGGGCAAATGCCTGTTGTTTTTACCTGGATTGTATTTGTATATGAATAAATAAATAATATCATACAATTACAACTATTTCTATATCACACGTACTCACACAACTTTTCTATGATTCCTTACTCAAGATTCTAGCTCTTAGTTGTTTTAGCGGCCATCTTCATGAATTTTACGTCGAACCGACCTTGCAACAACAAACAAAAATTAAGTGAGCTCCTCATAC
Source organism: Nilaparvata lugens (assembly GCF_014356525.2). Classification (NCBI taxonomy): domain Eukaryota; kingdom Metazoa; phylum Arthropoda; class Insecta; order Hemiptera; family Delphacidae; genus Nilaparvata; species Nilaparvata lugens. The sequence goes on from NC_052511.1 coordinate 17,011,624, forward strand.
AGCAGAATAGCCTACTGTTATTGAACGTGAAGTCATTTTTCAAAAATTATCCGCGGAACAGTAGCCTTGCCGTTCTACATGGCCTACAGCGCTAGAGCACTGACACACTCCAATATTCAGCATGATCATTGTCAAGATTAGGTAGGTCAGTATAGCTCAGTGATGGTCAGTTATCGCAAACTCAGCCATTGTAGGTCACACGTATCTTTCTACTTTTCCTCTCAGTCGCTTACACTCTCTCTCTCTTTCTCACCCAAACAAAAGCATAAGTTTGGTGACTTGAAGATTGAAGATCGGAAACAAAGATTACTCTCAACCTTGACTAATGACTAGCAAGCCGTGTGAGGAATAATGGCTCTATTTAAATCGGTGTTGAACGGAAAATGAGCTTTGTCATTTCTTGAGCTCTCAATCAAGTGACTTGATAGAGTATTACTACACTTATTAATTGCATTAGATTTATCATTCTTGAGTTTCTACAGTTAGATGAAGGTTATGAGCTAGTAACTTCATCATGAGGGAATTTTCTTATACGTATAGTATACATATAGCTCTATACGTATAATATAATGTGATGAATCTTTCAAATAGATCTCATGAAAAGAGAGAAAAATTGTGATTACCTTTTAAAATGAAGGAATTTGCTAAAGGAATAGTTAGCGACCGAGCGATAACACTTACTTATCAGTAACTGTATATTTGATAAGAGTACCGTTCTGTACTGAATATTTTTCTAGGAAAATTATTCAATAAAATTATAATTATTTTGCAAATAAAGCACAAACTATTTATGAATCGCTCACTGATTTTGAGGTTACACTTTGTTTACCATCGATCAGATGTTTTTAAAACAGTTCGAACGCAGCTGACTTGATTCGAAATATCGTCAAATGTCACGCTGGCTTCACGTAAGATATAATACCATCTCTAAAAATTATAAAACTATCAATAAAGGACCAAGAATTTCAAATAAAAAAAAAATAAAATGTATGTATTATCGTTGAAATTATTATTATTTAAGAAATTATATTATATGTCAGGTCTTATTGTAACTAAATAGGTCATAGCATGAAATTATATTATTGATAAAACGGCAGAAATTAATTATAACAGTCTCAAACCTAATAAAAATTGTACAAGAGTATTAATTCATTAACGATTTAATTCACTGAACCACATGGTAATTAAATCTCTTTGGCAGGTCTAAGCCAATCACAGTGCATAGAAATAGCACCAAGATGGTGATCGTTTGAAAGCAACACATGTTAATCTATTATCAGACACCAACCCTGCCTTATCAGTTACACTAGCACGTGTACATTGTATGAGAGGAACTATGTCTAGAAGATTAAGCAGTTTTAAGGATTACCTAAATTGAATCATTATTGTAATTAAAAGAATTGTATTCTACTGCTTGCCACTGACGTCATGTTTACGTCACAAGCGTTCTACCAATGGCAAATTTTTATGCAAATTATTACATGGAGATTCTGAGAAGCAAGGTCTAGCCTAAAAGCTTAGAGAAAAGAGCAGCACTTCCCTTTTGAAATCCTTACCATGTAGATCTCTTTTTTATAGTTACCAAAGACCTATTTGTGAAAATTTCTTGTTCGATTTTAAATGTTCTATTTGTGAGCCGATATTTTAGGCCAATTTATTTGTTATTCGTAAATTTCTGTTTTCATCAATCGATAAATTTAAAAGCTTAAAGTAAATTATCCCTTAATTAATTCGGTGAAGGAGATATTTAAATTAAAATTCCCCACGTGCTGAAACCGAAGCCTGGATTGCCGCCGATCAAACGATTTTTTGATCTAAAGAAGAAAACCACGACGACCAAGGAATTTCACGTGAGTTATAAGTCATAAGGGGCCCCAATCTACGCTTCGAAAATATTTTCAGTGCAGAAAAACATAAATTTTTCTTCGTTAAATTATTGGCCACGCCGACAAGCGCTTTTAGTTATTAAGAGCCTAAAATTTATTCATATTTAATTTCTAAGAATTTGTAGTTGATTAACTATCCTCCGCTGCCTGAACTACGACCCCGAGCAATTTTTAAAAATATTTTATAATTCATTTTTTCACTATTTTTTTTCAAAACTGTTAAACTTTATCAATTGTAAAATTCTGTTGAATCACGCATGGTATCATGCAAGCACAAGAAATTTTTTAACTATTCTGTTAATGCTAAATTATTATCAACCTGTAAATCAAATTCTGAACCTGCACTGTATGATTGCATATTTTATTGTAATATATTTCAGTTTTGTTAATTCGCTTTCTGAGTTCGATTATTTCTTAAGCCTGTCAATTATTGTGTCTGATACATTCTATATTATCAAGAACCGATCGAATACGATCATTAGAATAATTGAATCAAGCTGGATATTGGAACAGGTCTAAGTGGATGTAGCGAGTGGGGTCAGATCGAGATATTTATTCTTTGTCCTTACCTGCTCATATATCAGCTTTTATCTGTTACCTACCTCGACTTAGGAGCGAATGCATCAATTGTACAGCAGTGGCAGCCATAGATCATATAAATTCTACAATAGAGCTTAAAACCCGACAAGACTCTGTTCTCGAAATATATTCTGAACGATATTTGGTTCAAATACCGTATTTTAATCCTTCAGAACTTATTAGAGACACAGTCCCGTAAATTATCTACATCGGGATTTTGCTCGACCTGTATGATTTTGTATGCTCATTCTTCACAGGTAATAATTTTAAGGTATCCGTCTTCAGTGTTTAGCGATCGCTACACTACTTATAAAAATTTCATTACTATACAATTTGTCATTAGAAGAATCAAGGGTGAGCGAGCGTTTAGGCCTCCCGCGATTCCGACAATTGTATTGAATCTTGTAGTGAATCAATCAGTCTGGTGTATACTCAGCGTCCACGCACGCAATTACAAAATTTATAGCCGCTACACCATTGACTCAGTACAAGATTCACTCTACATGTGTGAAGCCATCAAATCACGCTCCACATGATTTGGCGCCCAACAGTGATAGGCATTGAAGAGGTGGATAATCGACTACAAGGATTATTTAGTTGCTCAGTATACTATAGCGCTGACAACGGGAACATTTTTTGAAAAATTTATGGTTGTGAATTTTTTCGAATTTAATATTGACTGTTCACTGTTATATAAAATAACAAGAAGTACCATACCCAATTTTTGAACGGAAAAGAAATTTATCGATTGATGAATTTTTAGAGAAAAAATCAAACTCAGAATTTTATTATCGTGTTATTCGAAAATTGGTCATACTATAAGTCATAGGTTTAAGAAATACCATAAGAAAGGTCATATTATTTGAAGAATATTAGGTCTATATTGAAACAATTTATAAAAATTTACAGAAAAGAGGATTGAAGTTATTTACATTTTTAAAAGTTTTTAAAGCATAAAGAGGGAAGTAAAATTAAATCACGGATACATTGCGGAATAATTCAAGCAGAGCATCACTGCTTTTATATAAAATATTGCGAAGAATACTAGCCCTATATATATAATTGCGGCAAGAAATTATAAGAGTAAAATATTTATAATAATAAAAGTAATAAATTATAAGAGACGTACCTTCGTTACCGCATAAGTGTACATTGTATCCTGTGTGTTATTATCATTTTTATGTTAACGATATTGCTAACTTGACTCATTTCATCACTGAACATATTATTGAACCACACTTTTGTATTTCTTCATTGAACAAACTTTTCACACTATTTCAATTTTTGATCATTCACTTATAATCGTTTCACATAACCTCACATGTTCACGGTCGTTTCAACGCACTCGCATCATTGTATCATTCAATAAACCATGGAAAATCCACACCGCATCCTGGAGCCCACATCAGCGATGTCAGAGACGGAGGAGTTCGCGCGGGAGAAATGCCCATGTACCACCGTTCCAGAAGTCCAGACGCCCGTAGCTCATACCACAGAGTTTCCGCCGCCGACCGAAGGCTACATAGGCCTACCCGCCCCTTCCGTGTTACAGATGAGTCTCATCCTGGAAGCGTTGAACAATATAAATAAGAACTACGACCAAATCAATGAAACAATGAACGATATGGTTAGAGAAAACAAACGAGCAAATGAAGAACTAATTAGAGAAAACAAACGAGCAAATGAAGAACTAATTAAGGATATCCGAAAGATGCGGAACACAAGTGAACAGAGTTTCAAGAAATCAGAACAAAAGTTGAGGGAAGCGGAAGAAAGCAGGATATCAGGATGGCAAATCGAGGAGAAACATCAGACAATTAAAATCAATATTGGACCAGAGATTGAGCCCATGCATGCGAAAGCAGACATGCTCAAGGAGGAAGTCATCAAACAGGCAAGCGAACGTGACACATGTATGGAAAACCAACCCACCGAGAATGTCAAGACTGAAGTCGCGCCGCACCCCGCAGAACGCCAAGAGGAGCCGGACGACATCACCCGCCAAGCCGAGGACGTCATCCATCAGGTAGAGGGACAGCCCGTACCACCGCGCGCCGGACACCAGGAATCCAAGGACATTGCCCACCAAGTTGAAGAGCAGCCCGGACCGCCGACCGCACATATCTCCCATCCACAGAGGACAGCACCTGCAACACATCAAATCAGTATCCATCAAAAACAATCAGAAAACAACATTAGAACAATTAAAATCCGCATGAAGTCAAGACTACACACAAGCAGAAAAACAATTCAAGAAAGAAGAAGAATATCTAGAAGAACCTACAACCACCGCCCTCATGTAAGACTAAAATTGGATATTAAATTTCTCCCCGCCATGCAAAAAGGAAAAATGGTCTCAAGAAGAATCTATCTACATCGCCGTCATATAAAGCTGAAATCCTACCTCAAATCTTATACCAAAATGCAAGGAAAAAGGAAGACAGTATTAAGAAGGACCTACAACCACCGCAGTCATGTCCGGTTAAAATCAAACAGACTGTACACCGGCATGCAAAAAAGAAAAAGATTATCTGAAAGAACCCACAGACACCACCGGCATGTAAGGTTTAAGAATAGCAAACTGCATGTTACCGGCCGACAAAGAGGAGACACGTATGTAAGAAGTGATTTACACCATAGGCACATTCGTTTTAAGCCAAATTTAATAAAACGGATAGTTGCAAATTGGAACGGAAACTTTGAAATAAATCAGGAATCAAATTTAGATGGGGGCTTAAGAAATCATTGTGAATTAACTGGAAGCTACGTTGTGAATTACATCAATTATCGAACTTCTTCATAATCACGGCCTACTCATTGAATCATTACTTTGCAGACTAGCACCTTTCTACTGCAGCCTAATCAATCAAGATAACCTAAACTTCGCCGCATCTCAGCTAATAAGGAAATATTATTAATTCACTTCAAATGAAGAAATCGAAATCAACTTTAACAACAGAAGAAAATAAAACTACAAAACAACTCTAAAAATTTACCAACCTGATCAAGCCATCTGCCTCATGTTACAATCATCACAGAAACAATCGCCTGGTATCATCTGCACAACTGAAAATCAGAAACAAGAATTATAGTATCCACGGAAAATAATTGTAAATTAGAAATAACATGAAATTAGCAGTGAATAGGAGGAAAGAAAATAAACAAAGTTTATTTGAAAAAAAATGTGTAAATCTAACCTTGAAATACAGAATCAATAGAAAAATCTATTCAGAACCAAAGCCTGTTCGATAATTTTCTTCGTCACACCAACCAATGTGTGCGAAATCATAGAGTCAATGTATAGGAATCAAAGCAATATCGTTATTCAATTATTGTAACCTGTTATTTAATGTGGAATTATAAGTAAAAAACGCAACCAAAAATATATATTTATGTTAATTTGCACGAAATGCGCATGTTCTGTGTTATATGAATGTATCTCTAAAAAAGCTAAAAAGAAAATGAAATTCTTACCTTTAAATGTGAAATTTATTACTGTTGCATCAAAAGATCATGAATTGTAATTCAAATTGATAAATATAATCTTAAAGACTTAATATTTGTAACCAACATTGATAAAAATCAAGAAAGCCATTTCAAGTGTAACCCTGTTTGTACGCAACGTACTAGGCGCAAATAAGGAATTGCTCGAGTCAAACGGTAGACGATTGTCATGTCACCGAAGTAAAATCACACTCTCACCCAATTTATGTAAAAGCCAGAATAAAGAGTCGAAACCTGTAATAACTATGAAAAAATGATGAAAATCTATATTTGTTGCAAATACTGTTCAAATCTTAGGAAGTAATATGTGAAATCTTGTATATTTGTTATAGTTATGGGTCTGCTCATAAGCCACCCGTGAATGGAAGTTGTGGAGTTGTTTTAATGAAGGATCCAAAGAGACCTCATTAATTACTGTATTTCGATTGTATCCAATGAAAGGAACAATCAATTATTTATTTTCTCGTAGCCAAAAGTGCACGATATATTGTTTTTAGTGTTAAGTGTTGAGTTTTCGTAGAAGTAAGGAGATGAAATAGTGTATTCATCACAATATCGGATTTTTCAAATAGTCATTGTTTCGACTCGTCTCCCAATTACCTATTTAAAATATCCTGGGGGCTTTTGTGTGATGAATCTTTCAAATAGATCTCATGAAAAGAGAGAAAAATTGTGATTACCTTTTAAAATGAAGGAATTTGCTAAAGGAATAGTTAGCGACCGAGCGATAACACTTACTTATCAGTAACTGTATATTTGATAAGAGTACCGTTCTGTACTGAATATTTTTCTAGGAAAATTATTCAATAAAATTATAATTATTTTGCAAATAAAGCACAAACTATTTATGAATCGCTCACTGATTTTGAGGTTACACTTTGTTTACCATCGATCAGATGTTTTTAAAACAGTTCGAACGCAGCTGACTTGATTCGAAATATCGTCAAATGTCACGCTGGCTTCACGTAAGATATAATACCATCTCTAAAAATTATAAAACTATCAATAAAGGACCAAGAATTTCAAATAAAAAAAAAATAAAATGTATGTATTATCGTTGAAATTATTTATTATTTAAGAAATTATATTATATGTCAGGTCTTATTGTAACTAAATAGGTCATAGCATGAAATTATATTATTGATAAAACGGCAGAAATTAATTATAACAGTCTCAAACCTAATAAAAATTGTACAAGAGTATTAATTCATTAACGATTTAATTCAACTGAACCACATGGTAATTAAATCTCTTTGGCAGGTCTAAGCCAATCACAGTGCATAGAAATAGCACCAAGACGGTGATCGTTTGAAAGCAACACATGTTAATCTATTATCAGACACCAACCCTGCCTTATCAGTTACACTAGCACGTGTACATTGTATGAGAGGAACTATGTCTAGAAGATTAAGCAGTTTTAAGGATTACCTAAATTGAATCATTATTGTAATTAAAAGAATTGTATTCTACTGCTTGCCACTGACGTCATGTTTACGTCACAAGCGTTCTACCAATGGCAAATTTTTATGCAAATTATTACATGGAGATTCTGAGAAGCAAGGTCTAGCCTAAAAGCTTAGAGAAAAGAGCAGCACTTCCCTTTTGAAATCCTTACCATGTAGATCTCTTTTTATAGTTACCAAAGACCTATTTGTGAAAATTTCTTGTTCGATTTTAAATGTTCTATTTGTGAGCCGATATTTTAGGCCAATTTATTTGTTATTTGTAAATTTCTGTTTTCATCAATCGATAATTTAAAAGCTTAAAGTAAATTATCCCTTAATTAATTCGGTGAAGGAGATATTTAAATTAAAATTCCCCACGTGCTGAAACCGAAGCCTGGATTGCCGCCGATCAAACGATTTTTTGATCTAAAGAAGAAAACCACGACGACCAAGGAATTTCACGTGAGTTATAAGTCATAAGGGGCCCCAATCTACGCTTCGAAAATATTTCAGTGCAGAAAAACATAAATTTTTCTTCGTTAAATTATTGGCCACGCCGACAAGCGCTTTTAGTTATTAAGAGCCTAAAATTTATTCATATTTAATTTCTAAGAATTTGTAGTTGATTAACTATCCTCCGCTGCCTGAACTACGACCCCGAGCAATTTTAAAATATTTTATAATTCATTTTTTCTCACTATTTTTTTTCAAAACTGTTAAACTTTATCAATTGTAAAATTCTGTTGAATCACGCATGGTATCATGCAAGCACAAGAAATTTTTTAACTATTCTGTTAATGCTAAATTATTATCAACCTGTAAATCAAATTCTGAACCTGCACTGTATGATTGCATATTTTATTGTAATATATTTCAGTTTTGTTAATTCGCTTTCTGAGTTCGATTATTTCTTAAGCCTGTCAATTATTGTGTCTGATACGTTCTATATTATCAAGAACCGATCGAATACGATCATTAGAATAATTGAATCAAGCTGGATATTGGAACAGGTCTAAGTGGATGTAGCGAGTGGGGTCAGATCGAGATATTTATTCTTTGTCCTTACCTGCTCATATATCAGCTTTTATCTGTTACCTACCTCGACTTAGGAGCGAATGCATCAATTGTACAGCAGTGGCAGCCATAGATCATATAAATTCCTACAATAGAGCTTAAAACCCGACAAGACTCTGTTCTCGAAATATATTCTGAACGATATTTGGTTCAAATACCGTATTTTAATCCTTCAGAACTTATTAGAGACACAGTCCCGTAAATTATCTACATCGGGATTTCTGCTCGACCTGTATGATTTTGTATGCTCATTCTTCACAGGTAATAATTTTAAGGTATCCGTCTTCAGTGTTTAGCGATCGCTACACTACTTATAAAAATTTCATTACTATACAATTTGTCATTAGAAGAATCAAGGGTGAGCGAGCGTTTAGGCCTCCCGCGATTCCGACAATTGTATTGAATCTTGTAGTGAATCAATCAGTCTGGTGTATACTCAGCGTCCACGCACGCAATTACAAAATTTATAGCCGCTACACCATTGACTCAGTACAAGATTCACTCTACATGTGTGAAGCCATCAAATCACGCTCCACAATAAGCATCTAATGGAAAACACTCAGCTTGTGAACATTTTTCAATAATTGTTTTAGTGGAAGTAGAATCAGCCCAAAATGGATCATGAGAGTAATTATTACGCTTGAAATTAAAAAAGTATCAAGTACAAATAGATCGATTCTTGAAATAGATTTTCGAATTTTAATAATTCAAAAAACTTATTACTGTTAATTACAGAGAGAGATTTGTTTCGTGGATGATGCACACAATAGCTCTAGTTTCTTGTGTTGGTAATTGCTGTGAGATATGATTGGATCTGAAGTTTAAGGGGGTTCCGAACCATCGAAATGTTATTTGACAGCACATAGCAGAACTGGCCTTGAGCAGACACCATTCCAACAGGATAACTGATAGCACGGCGTTTATCTCAGTCTGTACGATTGATCTTGCAGCGGTGACAAACACTCACTTACTTTTTTCAATTCGCATAACGTAAGATACGAGTAGGCTAATATTATATCTCTCCAAGTCTATTTGTACCACTAAATGGCAGTCGTACCAACCCCTATTCAATTGAAAATGTTATCTTATTACTCCTTTTGCAACTATGTTTTTGGTTTATTCTCAATTTGTCAAGAAAGTTGATCCATTCATAAATATCTCTTCAGGTGAATCAGAATAACCAATTCGAATTTTTGATAGAACATCCTAGATTGTAAATTTTTCATTCTCAATCCAATACTGTCTTTCCTATTTAAGGCTACGAAGTCACACACTATTCACAATCGAAAATGGCTCTTGAAGAGTTGACTAGTTTCTATTCAAAGTGTGCTGTGATAAAATAGAAGGCTACTTGATAACTTTCATTATGTCTAATTATCCAATATTTTGAGAGAAACATCCACAGATGTAAGCAAGCAGGAACAAAAAAAAAACAGAGGATAACATTTAGGTAGAGTAGCAATCATCATTTCCATACTTTCACCTCAAATGCTCGCGTTATAATCGTTCATAGCACAACACACAGAAAGCGACCGTTTGAAGAATGATGTGAGTCACGATTTGCCGTGATCTGCGAAAAAATTATAAAATGTGCAGAAAACATCTTGTAGCTACCGCGCTGGGTCCACAATGAGAAGGAGTCACTGTCGTGTCACGGATTAAAGAAATCGATTCACTTGCAATTCTTTCTAAATGCTAGCGATTTTAAAAATTCTCAGCTCATCTCATTGTCTGGATTTTATCTCCATGTTCATTGAACAGTCTAGTCACTTGCATATTTTATCTCTTGAAAAATCTTATTCTTCCTCTATTGAAGAGATTTCATGCATGGATACACTAAAAGTATCACGAAAGAATGACTCATGCAATATTATTATTTTTAATAATTTCGAAATAATTATATAAATTCGATTGGAAAAAATTTTTTCTATTGATGGTTCAATAAAATTTATTCATGTTATCTGTATTTTCTACTCTATTGATCGCTCCTGAACATTACATTAAAAATTGAGGCTCTTACACTCTTTTATGGAATAGTTTACTAATGCAAGAGTATTAAGAAGATGAATCAGTCTTATAAATAAGAATTTAGTCTTATTTATAAGACTAGTTTCAATGAAGACTCATCAATGAAAAATATTTATAAGAATTCAGTCTTATTGTGAAAGTAATGGAGCGAAGTCAAAAGTTAATACGTGTACAGGTACTGGGATAATAAATGTCGATGGTGAAGTATTCTCCAAGATAACATAGATCATATAAAAGATAGGGAAGATGATATGTTTAGAGAACGAGTCGTATCACTCGAGTGGATTTTTTCAATCATGAATAATCAGAAGCTGACAGCGTGATTGAAGATCGGGTTATTGATTGATTGATGTTCCAAGATTCCAGCTATTGAGTTCAAATGAAATTAAGAAGTGATATAATTATTAAACATCATACCCAGATAACTTGTTGTTTACAAAGTTTGGGAAATTCGAGTACAAAAATTCTCCCATTAGAACTGTGAAACTAAGATAATTGAATATACTACCCATATAACTTATTATCTCAGAGAATTCAAGTACAAAATGTCTTCCATTAGTACTGTTAACATGAGAGAAGGGTAAATGAAAATACTAGAATTTTACAAGACCAAAAATTTGCAAGAGGAAATCACTGGATAATTTGATTCTTTTTATAAGAGGAGACACTTCTCAATGGAAGATAACAGTAATAACTACATAGGTCATAGAAGCGTGCCCAAGATAAAACAGCCAGTCCCGAAATGGATTGTTTATGCTGCAGTGGAGTCATGCTTACCAAATTAACACACTCATTGGGCGAAACTCCCACAGTTTTTATAAAGCGTGGGAGAAACACAATTACTGTTTGCATTTGAATGTTATTGCATCACAGTTTTGACGGGACTTTTTCAAGGTGTATTCCCGTAATAAGAAATCAACAGACAATGGATGCTTTCTTCGTCGGCTGTTGACTTCCTTCCTGTTCCTAACTGAAATTCATTTCTTCCTTCCTCTTTTAAAGGATATAAACGGTTCGGAAAAATGAATAATAAGCTTATTTCATTCACATTAGTCTAGACCAGGTGAGAAACACTTTCAATGGCACATTCCGAAAGTGGAAGTGAGAGTGAGAGAGAGAGGAAGTTTAAGTAGGTATAAAAGAGAAGTATATAAGAAGTATAAGTGAGTTTAACTAATAGAAAAGTTGAGGGGAGAGAGAGGTGTGTGTGAGAGAGAGATGAGAGAGTGGGTAGTTGATAGAAGCGGGAAATGGGTTATTTGGAAGATTTAATTTGAAAATATTTAACATTTTTGCTTTCTGAATTGCTCGATGGATAAATATTTGTTAAAATAAATGAACAACAATTAAAGCATGTCCTAGAATATTGAGCATACCTGAGAAATCCTCATCTTCATAGCATTGAGAAGTCAACATCTACTCTTTATTGATTGATTCATACAATAAGTACATCATCAAAATGATAGGGAGAGAAAAATAAGGAGACCTTGTGATATTCCTCTCCTTAATTTATATAAGGTTACACATAGTCCAAAATAGGAAGTCTTGTAGTTGTTAACATAGATACTTGGAAAATCTCAAGATCGAGTAATGCGTAGAAGTAAAGGGTATTGTCCACCTAACCCTTTAAAGGGTATACTTTGGGGCGAGTTTGAACAGAACGGTCGGGTCGATAATTAGCTACCAGTTTTGGTCACACTACGATTGATCACAATGTAACACAGACAGATTGTAAACCAAGGGAGTGAGCAGAACGGTTAAGTCTCGATAGAGTTACAGCGCGATGACATGCTTAATGTTTTTATCATTGCCAGCTGATTATTGGTATTGATCGAAACTGAAAGCTAAACCGCGACCCACTCATTCTATTTGCCCCTACTGTGATTCATATCAACAGATAAACTAATTTTTTTGATTTATCTAGAGAAGAGAGAGGGCTGATATTGATGTCATAATATTGAAAATTAACCAATAATAACGATAATCTACTAGTACCTAATCAATATTCTCAACTCCTTTAGCACATTACAATAGATTCAAGACTTTGATCGAGCTTGAATCATTTACCTGGGGGAATATTATGATTGATCGAAAATATCATCCTTGTCAATCAAGTAATTGCTTGAAAAATCTTATCATATCCACCGAATTAATTGATTCGATAGATAACAATCGGAAGCCTGGATCGATTGTGAAAATCATGTGGAGAAGGCACCGGAAACTGTGATCAGAGATGTCTAGACAGTGTTGACAATTTCACAGATTCGAATTCAACTTCAAGGATGTAATTCTGGGCAGTAACAATTTACTGCACCAGGTCAGCGGGGGGTCGTCTCCATTTACCCTTTATAATATATATAAAAAAATATATATATATATTATAGTGACTTCCACTGTGAGTACTTTTTATCGTTTCTGCCAACAATTCAACTAATGGTGACGGTTTGAACTGAATCTAAGTCTGAAGAGAGTTACCCTCTCTACAGAATCCATCTAGAAGTGACAAAGAGCTTCATTATTTTTTAGCTGAGCGATAATTTTCAAACACTTCGTGTTTCTTTGTACGGCACCAATTAAGCACACGAGTGTGATAGAAATCCTATATCTATATTGAATTAGGATGTGTATAGAGCGATGTATTAAATTGTGCACTTACCTTTCTCACTGCTGTGAAATGAGAATTTTTCACACTTTCCTTCTCTCACACTGTGCGAACAGTTATCATCGAAAATTTTCTCGTTGTGCAGAGGAACTTAACGATGGCCAGTCCTGGTGTGTGAGAAAATGGGAGATGGTCTTCGAGATCATTTCATTTCTCTGGAGCTGCAAAAAAGGGAAGAAGATTGGAAACTATCATTTACTGATAAATCAAGAACTATTTTAGTTTCTTGATCGAAGGATGATTCTTGAAGGAACATTCCCAATAACTTCATTGGATGAGAAATTAAATCGTATTAAAAATCTCACAAATCAATCAACATAAAATACATTTACTACGGGGTGATTTTTTTCTACAGGGCTACTTGGTAGTATTTTCACTAGACACCAGTCGTGTCTTGAAAATAATAGGGTAGGTTCAAGTGATTCATTGACAATCATACAATTGAAAACGAAAAATGTAATGTATTCGAATTTCATTGGTTGACAGCTAATGACAAATCGTAGACAATGACACTCACACTATATATTCTGCTGCTCAATCTTCAAGATATTGATACTAGGCCTAAATATTGGTAATGGTGTTACAACCGAAACAAGTAACTCAAATTGAGTAGTATAGAATTGTTTCGATAGATTGGTGGTTCTGACAATTTCAAGTCGTTCTCGTTCAATATGGATGATCTATCACAGCACAGAAATTTCAGAAGGAATATAATTAATAAAAAACAAGCTTTCTCTATCGTTTGAAAACTGAACTTATAACTGGAACACAACCAAATCGAAATAGATGATTGTTATTCAGCATTGATGATAAAACGAATTCACGATCAAAATTATAAATTAGAATGGCTTGATCATTAGTTTTTAAAGAGCAATGATTGTCTGATAGGTCGTGAACTTTACCGTGATAAATAAGGTTCCATTATTCGAATGTAAAGTTCAATCTCTTCACATTAGTAAACTCCTCAGTTTCATTGATGAATTTACTGTAGGTTGCATAACAATTTTCAAATTCAAATTACAATCGAAAAGGTGAGACTCACATTAAATCTATAGATAACCACTAATATTTGCACCAAATAGATCTACATTCTGATAATGCTGGGCTACTGGCCTAGAAGGCAATAACCCATAAATCCTGCATTCTCTTATTACAGTATTATTGTAAAATCTAATCATTCAAAAGCTAATATTGATAAAGGAAATATCGAACATTATACATACTGTATATAATTTTAAAACTCAAATTACAATCGAAAAGTTGAGTCTCACATTAAATTTTAAACAAATTCTCACATTAAATTTGATTTTTATCATCAGTTCCATAATCACCATCAACATCTTCATCCTCATCTTAATCTCCATCATCATTTTCACTATCATCATCATCTTAATCTTCATCTACACTATTATCTCCATCATTATCATAATCATCATTTCATTTCATTTATTCATAGACAATAGATACAATGCAGGTAAAAACAACAGGCATTCACCCAAAACTGCTTTAAACCTTAATTTGGAATACACAGTCTAGAGGTTATGTAAATGATAACTAAATTCACACACTATTTTGAGTCCAAAAAATGTACGTACAACAATAATTTCAAATTTATAAGATTAATTAGTTTCAAAATACAAATCCAAACAAAAATCTTCCTTCACAATCACAAAAATATTGAAAATTTTACTAAGTAAAAATTCTAACACGAAACAGCTTTTCAAAATTACAACAAAATTATCATCATAATATTATTACAGTATTTGTAAGATCTAATCATTCAATATTGATAAAGGAAATATCGAATCAGTAAGTATCGTCATTCAAAAATCATTTCACCTACGCTTCATATCAATCAGTAGCAAGTTCTGAACTTAATAATACATAATAGTGTGCAATAGCCTCAGAGCATTCAAAACCTACGTATTTCTTCTCTCATGAGAAGATCGTTTTTTCTAATATTTCAGTGATATCTACCCTTGATTTAAGCGTTATTTGTGTTTGAATTTGTGGTTGAATCAGCAAGAATCATCCTAATCTACCAAAAACCATTCAACTCACTACGTGTAGAGTTATGAACTGAGGTAACTGTATCTTAATACGTGTCTGCATTCAACCCTTTATGTTCTCATCATCATCATCATCATCATCATCATCATGTTGATTTTTATCATCAGTTCCATAATCCTCATCAACATCTTCATCCTCATCATCATCTTCACTATCATCATCATTTCTCTTCTTCATCATTAATCTTTATCTAAAATATTGAACCTAATAGAGGTTAAAAAATTAAATCACCCTGTAGTAAATGTATTTGATGTTGATTGATTTGTTGAATAAATTTTTCATGCTTTTGTACTCCAGAGCGAAGCTCGGCCCCTATTTATTTTAACATGTGAAAATTAAAGAAATATATTTTGTACTTTCAAAAATAAGTTGTCAAATCTATGAGAAATACTAGACTAATTTTCAACTTTCTTAGGTACCGAACGCATTCAAGAAACATTTTTCCTCCTCTATCATCTATATATATATATATATATATATATATATATTATATATATATATATATATATATAGATACCTATTTTATAGAATAATTGATAAGGTAAGTTTAATAACAGAATGAGTCTCTTAAGATGTTTGGATCGTTAGACTTTTCAATCCTCAGGAGCTCTAATTTTCTACTTCTACAAGGGTTGAGAGAGCAGCATGGAATGATAGAATAATTTATCTATTTATGGAGATTAATAATATTTAAACAGTAGATGTTCCACAGAAAACGTATATGTTAGAAAGACCCAAAGGAATGTATTATGAATTCTGTTTTCTGCACTTTAGTTCAAACTATATTGGAAACAAATCGAAACACACTTGAAACTATTGGAAACAACAGATCAGTTCCCAGTGGAAACTCAGCCGCAAATTTCCAAACCGGAATCTGAACAGTTGATTAGTAATGGGACAATTTTCGCATTTCAACATTCCCTTGCGGACAAGTTAGAGGCATACTACCTTTCAGCAAAACATAACTACAGTTGTCAGGAGAACAAAAGGACTGCTCAAGCTCAACAACCATTGCTGAGTCCACTTGCCTGCTCTATTTACGATCACTTTAATTCATTATTCAACGCTATTGGCTTTGGTCCCAGTTCCCCATGAATTCTGACTAACTAATTAGGTCTGTCCTAATGCACGCCTAGTCCAGTGTCAGAGAGTGAATGTCGAAATTAATTAACACAAAACGATTTGATTTGAATGAAACAAAAAGCTTACATGCGTAAGGTAAAAATTTGTACAAAATAGGAATGCCATTGACCTTTGGTGGAGTCATATATATTTAGGAGTAAATAAATAGGATTACTATGTGTTATCAGAGACAACTGATACTTACGCTATCTTTTATTCATGGTGTTATTCTTTATAGCAGCCAAAATGCATCTAATCGACTGATAGAGGAAGAAAAATGTTTCTTGAATGCGTTCGGTACCTAAGAAAGTTGAAAATTAGTCTGGTATTACTCATAGATTGGACAACTTATTTTTGAAAGAACAAAATATATTTCTTTAATTTTCACATGTTAAAATAAATATCAGGGGCCGAGCTTCGCTCTGGAGTACAAAAGCATAAAAAAATTATTACGAAAGAAGAAATTGTAATAACATTCATACAGAAATGTTCCATCTGATAACAGTAAATTGAGTTTAATTCCCAGAGGAATGCAAAAATTTCCCTCACAAAAGCCCAGTTACACAAAAGCCGGTTAAATTTTAATCCTGATTAACTTCACGTGAACCAAATCAGAGAAGACCATTTCAAAAAGATGGATCTACTGGAATTAATCAGGATTGAAAATAGCCCGGCATTTTTGCAACCGGCACTAAGTAGACCTGATTGAATATTTACAAAAGTTCAACAGCTTAGTCATAATTTTGACACAGTCCCACACACATGAACTCGCTCACTCACTTCCATCACCAACAGACGACAAAATAATTATTATCAGCTGTTTTTCCAAGGATGAATAATAATTATCCTTTTAATGTCCTTCAGCGAGTTTTCTCAGGGATGAGATCTAGTGCAATCGAATCTTTATATTATAAACCTACTATGTTCTGAATTTCGTGAGAATCGTTAGAGCCGTTTTCGAGATCCGGTGAAATACAAACATGTAAACATCTAAACATCCAAACATCTAAACATAAAAACAGAAGTTGCTCGTTCAATAGTACAGGATAATATAATGTAGCCATTTTGAAAATGATTCTATGGAATTGAAACAAACATTTTCAAATATTATTACAATTCACAACTCATGGCCATGTTTTGACAACGACTATATGTGAATGAAAATATGTCTTGCAGAGTTGCGGATAATCTCGCTTTCGTTGAGTTGTAATATTTATTTTCTTCTCACAGAATAATGCCCAATTTTTCTTTGATTTGTTTTTATGATTTTCGAGAATTATGTTTTTAATAGATTCCACTTAGTTTGAGATCTAGAATGAACAATTTTTTTGTATTCTAGTTGTTTGAAATGGAAGAGAAAAACTTCCAAGCCAGCTTTTGAGAAGCGTAGTCTAAATGAGAGCGGTAACCAATATGATATGAATTATTATTATTAAACGAAAATCCAAATAAAATGCTGTAATTCACGCCGTAGACTTCTGCTAATGCAAATAATGACAGCAGGGTAAATAGCGAGATGGAAATTCGATGAGCGTTACTATTAAAAAAATTTTTTTGAATAGTTACCCTGTTGTCAATATTTGCAGAAGCAGAACTCTACGGGGTGAATTATAGCATTTAATTTGGATTTTCGTTTAATAATAATTATTATCAATTCATTAGCATTTGAATAATTCCCATCAGTAATTCTCTCAGTAATTCCCATCTGTAGAATATGATATGAGTTTTTAAAAAAAGTAAAGTCTTCTGAAAATACTTCCAGAAGGAAGTCGAAAATGTCTGAGTAGAATATTCACCGTGCAGGAAGCAGCAAAGCGTGCCGCGGGAAGATCACCAGGGCCATATAAAAAAGAGTGTTTCACATTTTTCAGCTCGGCTCTAACGCAGAAGATAATAGCAAGACATTGTGGATTATTATTTATCTTATATGAATTACTTTTTCATGTGAGCTTCAAATTTTTACTTATATGTTACTTGTGAGAGTATCTGTCTTCTTGCTTCATCAACCATAAATGAATGAATTGGATCATCATTTCATCGAATTGACCAGTGGACTACTCATCGTATTCGATTATCTGTTTTCATATAGCAAAGCGTGAAAACAGATTAATATTAGTAATTATTATTTGAATTTTCTATTTGTTAGCCTGCTATGGAATGATTTCTATCCTAATAATCGAAAAATGATAACTTTATACATCTACTGATATCCATCAGTTTATTATCCAACGATGTATTTAATTCAACAGAAGTGGCGGTTGGCGAATGTTCTGTCGTGACAGTCTGAGAGTGGTCTGCGAGAGAGAGAAACGATTCAGTTAAGGATGCTAATCATATTATTTTCATCAATTTATTGAACGAGCGTGAAGAGCTCTTACTGATGATTAGAGCATTGAGTCGTTGTCCGTTTGTGGGTGTTTATGTTCGACGATTATTTTGGATCGGTTTCATCCATCAACTTCCAAATTCTCAACACATATTCTTTGAACCATCATACAGACCAAGTTCGTTGGCTAACGAAATTTACTCACTTCTCCTGTCTTGACTTACCATCTAGCTGACTTCTCATTTGTGTTTTGGGAGTTAGGACTATCCTCCATGTCCTTTATGCCCAGAAAAGTGATTTCAGCCTTAGACCACTTATAGAATAGACACGCTGGGAAGTCTAGCCTCTGAAGCCAACATCTACTGCCAAATCCACCCATCTTGACGTCACAACAGTGACGTCACGCATCGTATGGAAATTATAGAAAACTTTTTTGAGTTTGTTGTATAAGTGTTTGTGGTGTTTAAATTACATTGTTCCGCCGATATCACATAACACATTATAACTTAACCGATATCGTTCTTGCCCGTAGCTGGAAATAACCTAAAAACACCATGAATCTGAAATAGACACAATCTGAAAGTTTTCCATACGATGCGTGACGTCACTGTTGTGACGTCAAGATGGGTGGATTTGGCAGTAGATGTTGGCTTCAGAGGCTAGACTTCCCAGAGTGTCTATTCTATAACTGGTCTAAGATTTCAGCTGTCTATCTTCAATTCTGATTATGACTTGTTTACCCATACGGGAGGAAGACGTATGCCACGTGCATTCGGGAGTTAGTCTCAAAAAAATATTATGAACTAGCCGTCAGGCTCGCTTCGCTCGCCGTATCCGTTTAGCAAGGGGGCTCTGCCTTGATTTTGATTTCAAAATCAGTACCATAGTTCCTGAGCGAGTTTTCTAGCATTGGGGGCTCACTAGTATAATCAGTTTCCGCTTGAAAGCAAGCCTCACCTTAAAATCCAACCAGAATCAACTAAATCCACTCCAAAATGTTTTATTTTTTTACCAATTAGATTTCTACATTGTCAAAAGCGATATGGCACGTTGCAGAGCTAGAAAAGTATAATAATTCCATCTTTATAATAATTCCAGCTATTATAACGAGGACCTCACTATGCTGTAATCAGTTAGATGATAAATTGATTATCCAATCAAATCCACCAGGTCGATCCTACGGAAAACTTGTATATTTTCGATGAAAAACGGGCCCAAGAATATCAAGGCTCAGGATACGGTACTGTAATTCCCAGGAACGGCACAAAGTTTCTTGCCGTGTGTCTCAGTGAATCAGTGAAGCACGAGTCGCACGTTTGTCATGGCACTTTGACAAGCAAACAGACCCTCAATGGCAATGCACAGCTACTGTGCACTTCTCAAAAGCGATTGAGCAAAGCAATTTATCATCAGAGTGTGGCATAAGGGAGCGACGTTGGTTTGCCTTTCAAAAGACGAGAAGAGCTCAGACGCATGGCTCGGAAAAGGCATCGATTAATAAATAAATGGAGAGACAATTCTCACACACTCCAACATCTTTCTCTCTTTTCTGCAAGAGAAAATCCTCGAACAGCCAGACACTCCAACACCTCTCTATCTCTCTTTTCAGCAAGATAAGTATCGGGTTGGGGGATGGTGTGACGATTGATTTCGGATGATTGATGTAGGTCCTGAATGTGGGCGATTTTTCAGACACATCTCGTGTTTGGATCTCGTCAGCATCCCACATATTTGTGTAGGATTTATTGGTTGATGCTAGTATGAATGCTGAGTTAGCTTCAAACTGTAAAACTTGAATTCATGGACTAGAACCCGAAAATATTCGAGAACCTTCAACTTTGGAATTAATCAATTTGTTTTTTCCCATTAGATGTGAGAATATATTTGAGGAGGAAGACAAAATGTAGCCAAGCTCGTTGGAGAAAAAGTGGTGAAATTTATTACTATAATTTAAACGAAAATCCAAATTAAATGTTGTAATCTATCTGAATTAAATTTCCATGTGGTGAAATTTAAATCTAAACTCATACTACACTCAGTTGAAGCAAATCACTACTTGAAGGAATGGTATGAATATTGGAATCAGCATCCAACCAAACCAGGATAACAAATGAAGATCAACTTCTATTCATGAAAAAGAACCTGAAAGTATTCGAAAACTTTCGACTTTTGAATTGAACAATAATTTTATTCGCTCTCATTGGATATTCAGAATCAGGATATTGAAGGAAGGAGACAAAAACGTAGCCAAGCTTGTTGAAGAATTACTGGCGGAAATCAAATCCAAATATACTACTCAGCTGAAACAAATAGCTACTTAAAAGTATGAGTCTGCATATTTGCACTGTGTCCTTTTTCATCTGACACAATACACATCACATCACTAAATACATAAAAGAAAACTCACCATATATTATCTTTGTTCGAAACAGATTTATTCTCAAAGCAAAAGTCCACAACATGTACATCTCAAACTAAAAATCCAACGTATTTCTCTCGTTTGCCATAACCTCCCAATCCATGTCTGTTCCTCTTAGGTTCATAAAAGATTATATAATAATAATGTATTATTTAACTAAACATATCACAGATTATGAAACTTATGGTAGATGGTACACAAGGTATGAGGAGAGTAACTCACTAAATGAGAGCTATAACATAGAACGAGTACAAATATAATATCATTATCAATATATTATATCATTATTAAATCAGAAACTAATGATTAACGATTTCCACTTTTACAATAAGTATAGGATCACAATAATTATTCAAACTACGCTCACGTGAACCTTAAGGTTTGTTTGTGAGTCGTGAGTTCGAATATTATTATTAAAAAAGTTGAAACAAATAATGGGTTTATAATGTAGAATGAAGAACATTCTACTACGGGACATTGATCATTTGTTTATACAATTCCGGACGCGTTTCAAGGCATTGAGCTTAAAAATGAGCGTTTCAAATCTTCAGCTTACAGGTACCTTCGGATATCATGTTGCCCTAGTTTAAAAATTTCACCCTTCCTCGCCAGAGATGGTTTGAATTCTAACTGATTAGATTATTGACCAACTGTTCTAGTTGGGATAAAAACCTTTGAAATAATTTTATATATAAATGAAGAGAAGGAAGGGGGGAATGTGAGAATAAAAGTTTCAATATTTGAAATCCTTTACAAACTTATTTTGGCAGAAAAATCCGACAAACTAAACATATCATAGTAGAAAAAACAGAAAATATTCTATAGACAAACTAAACATATCATAGTAGAAAAAACAGAAAATATTCAATAGAAAGGTTTATAATGTAGAATGAAGAATGTCATTGAAGCTTGAATCCCCGATCGATTCGATTTTGCATCTGTAACCAATACATGACTAGCCTAAAAAAAAAACAATATTTAGAAAGAAATTTAAAAATCACACCTAGTATTTGCATCTGACTAATCCGGAGCAAGCTTACGTTTTTTAAAGCAGCGAATAGGTTTGAAGTGAAATTTAAAAAGCACTTCCGACTTCCCTGGGAATCTCAGACTCATTGTCCATTCGTTCATTCATTCATTGAACCACTGAAGCGTTGCCCGCTATCTAAATACATTGTAATAAGCATAGTGTTCTTTCTCCAAACTAGATAATAGAACTAGTTTGGGAGGTGCCAATAGGATAATTCTTTCTCGACATCACAAATTTAAGCAACTTATTTTGGAAGGAATAAAACGATTTTAGATGACCATTGAGTTATTCCCAATAAGTTTTTCAAGAACATAAACCACTAATAATGACGAGATAATTTGGATGGGCATTGAAATATCAAATGCTTTTCTCTTCCCAGACAATGCGATTCAAGAATGTTCATTAGATAAGAATATGAATGATGATGAATGATGAATGATTCATATGAATAATTACCACAGTATCAACTTCTCAACTACACAAAAAATGTTCACTAGGCTACGAACAATTCGTAAAATATTCAATTGAAAAATCAACCAAAGGCAATCATTCTCATGTATTATTTAGAATGAGTTTGATTGTTTGAGAACATTTTGTAGCGAGATGCAGAGAAACTTGATCATATAGACATCAAAGGTCAAGCCACACGAAGCGTTTTTATCAGGCATTTACAGAAAAATCGTCTGGGCAGGAAGCTTTCTAATTGGCTGATTATCATCTTCTTCCCAAATATCAATCCAAACAGCCAATCGGAGAGCTTTCTGCCCTGCCGACTCGTCTGAAAATGCCTAAAAAAATGCTCTGTGTGGCCCTCAGAATCTGTCTTTCAAGTAGGGATGTCAATCCCGGGATCCCGGTTCATTTTTGATACCTAACAATCCCGGGATTTTTCAGCGTCAATCCCGGGATTTTCGGGATTGTAAACCTGAAATTGTGAATCATATTTTCCCAAAAAACAATTCAATAAGGTATTGAATTCATTTACGGTGATGAATATGAGTTTTTATAACTAATTTATTGTTTCAAGTGTTTGACTAATTCATTCTACAGGCACAGCCTACAGTTTCATATACATAATATTGATTATATAGGCCTCTTTCACACGATAGGAGACGTGCAACTTGAACACTGAACAGTGTTCACGTTTTTTTGTCGAAGTACATTGAGTCAAATCGTATCTTTCACATGGTGACTCCTATCCAGGAACCTCGTTTTGTCACGTCTTTTCCCCTCGAGGCAAGCAGAGGCAAGATCTAACAACTATGCCGACGTTTGCTCAAAAGTATGACTCATCACTTTTTCTCAAAGTCTAGCTTCCTTAAAAATATAGATGGAAGATTTCTGATTTCGGATTTGGATTCAGCGACCCCAAATTCTTTAAAGCGTAAGTCCCGTTTTCGAAAATATCTGAAAACAAGGAAGTTATGGCTGTTTTTAAGATTCTACTGTACAGCTCTGAAATTTCGTATTTTAGTTCCGCCACTTCCCACTATGACAGATTCAGCGCTGGAGAGAGTTCGTTTGGAGGAGTAAAGACATATTGGAAGTCTAGAAGTGTCTCCCCCACCAATTGACCATTGCTACAAGTGAGCAACAAAAAGGAGGGAGAAAGAAATGGCAAAAACCTCTGTCTCCATTCATGATTTCTGGTTCTGGAACAATGAGTCACGTTCCAACCAAGACACGACAAAGTATATTTGGCTACTACGTTATTGAATGCTAGAAAAGGGACAAAGCTATTCTCATGAGTGCTGCTCGTATCTTGAAATGCAACATTCCAACCTATTTCACACCAATTTGAACAAAATCATTGCTAGATTCTCTATTATATCAGTAGGCCTATAACTGTTATACAGTATGTATAAATCTGTTATACAAAAATAATTATTTATATTGATGACTCTTGGCCTTGTAAATGAGCGAGTAACGAAAATCTTTCATAACAGGCATTTGTAAATTTAAAAATAAGGTAAGTTCTTGTCAGTTCTGAATTGAAAAAAAAAACAAATTCAAATTCAAATAAAATTTATTTCCGTAAAATAATACATTGAAAAAATTATTAGTTTTGTAATCTACAATCAATTGTACAATTCAAGTCAAATCTAAATCGAATTTTTAGCATTATAGCAATATACATAGGCTACAGTTTACAATAAATCAAACTTGCATTAACAATAAATCAATAATAAATAAATATACAAATAAAATGAAATAATTGGAAATAACCCATAGGTTACAGAACCTGTTTGGGAAGAATGAAATTGTTCTTTTGAACAAGATGATTACAGTATGGAAAAGATTAGAACAAAAAAGATTATAGTAATGGATAAATAAATAAAATTGAAAATATATAAATAAAATAGATAGAAAAAAAAATAAAAATAACAGTTAAACATTTTCTTGGAACATTAAAGCCTCTAGAAGTGCTGCATTCACCAGCTATTTTTTAATCAATTTAGACGGATTTGTTGGAAAAATTGTGTAGCTTCAAGTAAACATGCTAGATAATGTAAATTAGTTTTATAGAATAGGATCAATTATTAATTTACATTGATAAACTACAATAAGTCAGAAGATAATTGAATTATATCCTAAAGGTAGTCAGCCCAGGAATTCAATATCACATAAATATACACTATACTGTTACTAGAACTACTATTGCACTAGAAACTGAAGCTGCTATTATACCCTACAACTTCAAATTTATCAATATCAGAAGAAAACTTTTCTTTGTGAGTTTTCTCAAACACAAAATGTGTGCGAGAAGTACAAACTCATTACTTGTTTTAAAATTGAAAAATTAATCTAAAAAAGTATTATTAATAATAAAAAAATAATATAAAAGAAGTAATTGAAAATATATTTCTATGTATTTTAAATATATATTTCAGCGGAAGTTGAGACAGATAAGACGATAAAATATTTTGATGGTCTTCAAACAATATTACGTGAATTTTGAGAAATAATAAGCCTTACTTCTTCTTGTTCTCCTTCTTCTTGTTCTCCTTCTTCACCTTCTCCTCTTTCTTCTCCTATTCCTCCTTCTTCACCTTCTCCTCCTTCTTTTTATCTTTTTCTCATTCCTCCTCCACCTTCTCCTCCTTCTTTTCCCCTTATTCTTCTTCTCCCTCTTTTCCATCCACTTCTCCTCACTCTTTCCGTTCTAAATCTTCTCATTCTCCTCCTCGCTCTCACTCGTTTCTTTCTCTTTTTCTCTCTGCACAAATGCCCTTACCGGTGCAATGAACAATGAAAAATGACTTTGTTAAAAATGAAAATATTGAAATTTTGCAAAATTGAAGACACAAATATAGAATTGAACACAAACCATAACTACTACTATAAAAGGAGAAAAGGAAGAATAGTTATGTTTGTATAATTGATTGTGTTTGAGGAGATGTTGTGGTATTTCTCCATAATGGAAAATAAAAACAAATATTGTCACATACCACTTATTTATTATTAAAACTTACATTAAAGTAATGTAAGCCTAGGCCATTATGAAACTAGGTACATTACTTTAATGTAAGTTTACTTTAATAAAGTATCACTTTAATAATACTTTAATGTAAGTTTTAATAATAAATAAGTGGTATGTGACAATATTTGTTTTTATTTTCCAGTTATGTTTGTGTCATCATTATTTCTTCTTACGTGCTTCTTGCGCCTCAATAATCCAATCTGGATTTCGAATTGGCATTGAACGCGTGTGTCGAGGATCAACAAGTTCCGGCAATACACAGTCCATATAAAATTTTTTCAATTGTTCAAGAATCTTCGAACTCCAGAACTGCTCATCTTTGTATACAGTAACAACTTCTGTCCCCTTTGGCGACCATATACAAAATAAGCAGTACTGACGTTTCGTAATGTGGAGTTTCTATAAATGAAAACCCATAGTAACTTATCACAAATGACTGGATGAACTGTCACTGTCACGTTTCAACGAACTAATAAGTCACACATGGCATGGATATGGCAAAAGCTAGCTGGAATTGATTGATTGATTGATTGATTGATTGAGTACTTGAGAGAGTACTTGAGAGGAATTGAGAGACAGAGAGAGTGTAACAGACTTCTCATCTATTCCCTTCCCATTCCCACTCTTTCTTGTGGTCATTCATTCAATTCATTCATTGATACACTGCTGGGCAGTCTTAGTATGTAAGTAGTAGGTGGTGGGGGTTACATTTCAACAGTAGAGCTCTCTGGAGAATAACCCTCGAACTAGGTTGGCAATGTAACGGTTCATTTTTGGTTCAAATTTGCAATTTAACGACTCAGTTTATTGCAAAACTATTAGGAATTTGAACAAAATTCAAACGGATTTAGATTTGTGTTGTTATTCTAAAGGTCACTGTATTTTCAAATTCGTTTCTCGATGCTTCTTTTCCAAAATAGCAAATTCATGTTTAAATAGCTAAAATAAGAAAAACTTGAAGAAATAATGAAATTATGAAAAGCGTATGCTCTCTGTAAAAGCATATAGTTGAGTCCTACGAACTTTCAAGGAAATAGTTCAATCCATTCTTGAGGTATGAGTGTAAGCAATATGCTTACTTTTCAGCTTGTTAGGTGGGTGTGCAGTAGAATCTTAATAAAGCTTTCTATTATCATATAATTATACGGTAAAAACGAACAGGTACTGTACTATACAGTACATAAGTACTCTAGCTATTATAATACAACTTACACTGTATTCGTGTAGGAAATTTGGTAGGTTATTTATCTTGATTTCTGAAAATACCCCAAAATAAGGGAGTAAGATAACTTTGAAAAACCAAAGTTTTCCTGCCGATTGAAGAAACATTAAAAATTAGTCTAAGATATATTATGTCTTAGAATAAAAACGTGTAACAAATATCAGATCACTATTCAAGCTATCAAGCTTTTCATAAATGTATTTGTCTCCTCATGGCAGAAGGTTTGCGCCCAACGTTTTCACTTAAACATTTCTATGATTAAATTGTGATAGAGAACATTATCGTATTGATCTTCTAAATCCAGTTACATGTACATCGATTTTCGTAAAATTTATTTTTTTACCGTTCCTATGAGTTCTAAGAATTCTATGAATTGTTTGTACAGGTTCATCACAGGCCAGGCTGGTCTGAGCTATTCATGACTTTTTTTCAGTATGCATTATCAACTCAGCAGTTCTAATACACAGACATCACTACTTGGAATGCCATGACATTTTCTATTCTTTCAATTCCTATTATTACCATAGATCGATTCAGATCAGCACAATGTTTATACTGTATGTTCATAATAGATTTTTCTGATTGTAAAAAGAAATAGAATAATTGCTGGGAATTTAAAGTGATATTCAACGATTTGAACCTGATAAATTGGATTGTTGAATGACAATTGAAATTCAGTGAATTTTACTGTACAACATTCCTTTTCCTCCTATTTTATTGGGTGATGAATGGAGATGATTTATGATTTCATATTTGGATTCATCTTTTCATAGTTCAATATTTTTTTTGGAAAACTAGAACTTTTAAAAATTAAAAATGTTTATGTATAAACTTCTCAGGTGTTCAAAAACTTCTTAAAACCTTTGCCTGTCCCTTTGTGAGGCAGGAGTATTATTATCTTAGTACGTACTATATAATCATATGATAATGGAAAGCTATATTAAAAACAGCTATAACTCCCTTGTTTTCGTGTATTTTTGAAAATGGGACTTACACTTTACAGAATTTGGGGTCGCTGAATCCAAATCCGAAATCAGAAATCTTCTATCTATATTTTTAAGGAAGTTTGACTTTGAGAAAAAGTGATGAGTCATAGGTTTGAGCAAACGTCGGCATAGTTGTTAGATCTGTCGGCTTATTCGTAAGATCCCCATGTGAAAGTACAGGAGAGCTGCAAAATAAGAAATATGATCTTCCGTAATATGATATTCCAGGAGCGAGGTCTCTGCCGTGTGAAACTGGCCATACTGTACTCTTTATTGGCTTAATAGAATTCGCATTATCAGTTTGCATAATTGGCAGAATGGTTGTTATGTCTCTAAACTTGTTTACACAGCACCACAATTACCAGTCTAGACGGTGCAATATTTGCAATAGTGCTGATGGCATTTCCTTGAAATGCATTCCGAACTTTGAAAAGACTTCAGAAATCAGAAATGAAAAAGCACTAAAACGATTCACTCTCTGTCTAATTATTCCTCTCCTCTTCTCTTTCTCTATTATAAGTAGAATATCTAGTTCAAGTAAATATTTTAGTTTGCTCTTCGAAATTTCATTTAGTAGTGTTGTGGTTCAGCTTTCGCATTGTTTGGTCGGTATGGCGTTATGGTCTTACAAAAAGTATTCTATTTTATTATCAATATTATTAATTCAAGTGATATTAATTCACTTTACAGTATTTGACGTAATTAAAGTGTGAGCTCTATCCCGTTCTGATGTAGGATAGAAATGCTCTTGTTCTACATAAAAAAGACTCTGATGAGTTATCTTGCTTCCCTCAGTTCTCACTATCATCTAGGATACAGCAAATTTAAGGTAGGACATGGAATATAACAGTTACTCCTAATCTTGAAAACGTTTATAGAAATAGAATGTTCAATTTTAATATTATTCCCAAGTATTTTTTTTCATTTTAATGATAGCCTTTCCCTCTTTAATCGGCCCTTTTTCATCTACACACACTGTTACTGAACATGTAATTGGTTAAAAATGAATTAAACTGATTTTTGCCAATTCCGGGATCAGTCCCGGGATCCCGGGGATTGATATTGGATAATCCCGAAATACCGGGATTAGAAATCAGTCCCGGGATTGACATCCCTACTTTCAAGGCGAGTTTGGATAGTTTAATACTCTTGGAACTTCAACTTGAAAATAGAATCTTCGATAAAAATTGAGTTCAATACTGCCTTTTTTCATCAATTTAGTTTTAAAAAATGTTTTCATGAGAATTTGAATGAATTTCAGCTTCAATAACTGGAATACCGTGAGAAAAAAGGATGTATCACATTCTAATCAACAATCCACACATCTAATCAACAATACTCACAGAGGAAAGAAGGATTACAAACAGACTATAAACAAAAAATTCAATTGTTTCCTTTCTCTGTCATTGACCATGCAAATATATTAGTGCGCTCTCTAGTTGAGAACCAGTGGAAATGAATCATGAACTCGACACAAATTCCAACTAATCTTCCATAAATGAATATGGCAGTATTATCTACTCCAATTTTATTGATCTTGAACCTTGGGTGGCCACTAAAGATAGGAGAAGTAGTTTGTACATACATGCTCACCATGCAAGCTCTGTCATCAGCGAGAGGCTTCAAACAAAAAACAGCTGTTTGACAGCAGCTTCCAACATTAGAATAAACAGCAAAAAAAATGAAAGGTAATAATTAATTATAATGGACACATCAGGTATTTTTCACTTTTTTTATTTTCACTATTTTTTAAACATTTTGGAAAAAACCTCTGTGACAACTGTCAATTTACTGTTTAACACTGAAAACTCCAATGCAAAAGGAAAACTAATCTCACCAAACCCATCCCAACGAAACCTTACTAGTGCGTGGGGACATACGACTTACCGCCGCCTCAAAGAAATAGTGGATGGGCTGATTGCGCTCCTCACAATCCTTATATCTTCTCTTAAACTGGAATTCAACCAGTTAGCCAGGGAAGTCAGCCTTTTTCACACCAAATCTGGGTATGGCCAATTCTATTTGATCACTAGTAGGCCTATTTCACTTTTTGGCCAAATTGCACTGTTCCCCACACATTTTACACGTTGTAACACTTTTTAAAATATTGTGTTTTAACATAAAATCTAAAACTTCCTCATCTTTGAACCTCGTTCTCCCCAAATATTTTACTCTACAACCAGCACAATCTATTTTGAATTAACTAGGTTCAACAGTTTTAAACAAACTTTGTTAATTAAAATATAAACTACAATTTCTTTTTCTTCATAAAGAGCAACCATAATTACATAAAGAATGATCATAATTACATACAGAATGGTCTCTTTTGCATTTATAATTTAAAGTATCCTATTTTTTATAATTTTGATCTAGGCAACCATATGATTGTCCAATCAGTTTAGTGATGATATGAGAAAAAAAACCTTCTGGAAAACATAAACATAAACAAAACCAAAGATAACCTTGATGAGTGAAGAACGTTAATTTTAGAATTTATATTGATATAATTAAAATGTAGAGAAAAAAATGTTGTTTCAAGTTAAACAAAATATCATCACATAATCAAATCCATAAGTTTTATAAGGAATAGAGTAAGTGCATCTTTTTAAATACCTGATGTGTCCGTTGTAAACTGGTACCAAATAAAATAAAATAAACCACTGGAAATTTACAAGTTAGAATAATAAATAATAGTATCGAGTGACCTGGCTAGCTCAGATCTGATGTCAGATTTTCCAGGTCGTAACTGATCAATTTCAGGGCCTCTGACATGACCTAACGACTGCTTTTTAGACAGCCGGGACTGTTTTATACAAATTATAATGAGAGAAAAATAATTTAACCTCCTGTAGAGCAACGAAGAAAAATTAAACAACAGGAAATCTAAGATACAAAAACCTAACCTTTGAAAATTTTTCTCAAAGTCTTTCGCTTTGATGACACACTAATATATGACGACATACGTGTTTACACACATGTTCAACATACTTGTCCTGTCGTTAGTGGCCACCCTTTTAACAGAGGTGATGATGAAATGATGAAAAATCAATTGATAGAAAAATAATCGAATACTGTAGATGTGTGGATCCAGAAGTTTTCATCACAGTTCACCACTTATTCGCCTTTCAACAGATAATTCGATTGAAGCCATTTCTGGATATTACACGCAATAGGGACAATATGGATGATGGGTTATTTAAGTGTGTAGCCTGACAACTTGAAGACGTACTATGATGCGCTTCCCAGCCACCTGATGGATGCTGTAGCTCAATCTCAATCCCAATCTCAGCCGCCTTAAAGATCTCGTTTATCGGACAGAGTAAGAAATTTGAAGTACTCGGCAAGATATAAAGGTGGCAGTAAATCTAGCGTGAAATATCGGCCAACGAAGAAAAGAGTGCCTTCGAAAAAACCAACTCACTCAACTCGCCTCAAACTGCTATCTAAGTTGCTTATATTGATTGAATGAGAAGCCGAAAAGTGTGGGTGCTCACACTTCAGGAGTTGAATTGATAGGACGTGACAAATCACAGTGAGCATTGGATACTAGGGATGAAGAGTGTAATTATTGCAGATCTGATGCTATTAATAGGAAATATGAAGCGTTTTATCAAATCAATTTAATGATTGAAAATATAAGAAAGTTATCGATATTAATCACAGTAAGAACTAGTAAATGAAGATGAAGAGTTTAATTTTAGATGTTAATCTCCACAGAGTTTGATCTTTACCTTATATAATTATATTTCTGGGCGGAAAATTAGTCTTGAATTAGCAGCTATTGATTACCTATTTCTTAGTGAATGTTATTCCATAACAAAATAAGAGAAGAATAGTTTTGGGTTAGCCTGTCGTTCTATCTCAATCATATTTTTAATATTATAGTCACAATGAACAAATAAATAAATAATGAAGAGTATAAAGCCTTCTCAAGAAATTAACAGTAATAGAAACAACAATAGGAAAGAAACATTTGAGAATTTCTGTGTTATTGAGGGAGGAATCCATCGGAATAAAGAATACTTTAAAGTGTCTATATCAATGATTTATCAATACAAAAATTGATAGTTAATAAAAAAATGGTTAATTGAATAGTTTCGGCTGCAACACCATTGGTGTTCACCATAATGATGATGATTATCAATGTCTAGTAAACTGTAAGCTTAAACATTGAGCAACATAATATGAGTTTGGTGGTGTTGGTGGAGCCCTATGACTCAGCTGCTGATTATTAGTTGCTGATTAGCTGCTGGTCATTAGCTGCTGGCTAATGACAGTTAGTTGAGCTCAACCATCATTGGTCAACAGCTAATGGCCAATGGTAGGGCTTCACCTACACTGAATTCTGTTACTCAATCTTCCAGCTTTCACTCTACTATGAATGGATAATATTGTGTAAAACTAGTATCTCAAATTGTTCCAATAAATCAGTAGTTTTGACAATATCAAGTCGTTTTTATTGAACATCAAAGTCGTCGAAAATAAAATCTACCAGATATGTATTAATTTATATATTGGTGAATGAAAGATATACACAGATTAAATGTAAAATCCACTCAAGTCAGATCAATTGTAACATTTTGACATTGTTTAGGAGTTGAAAACAACTACCTCATTTCATTTTTTTCCATTCATAAGTGAGGGAAGATAGTAATTCAAGTCACCTTGGAAATCCCCGTGACAATATAAAAAACCTTGAAAATGACTATTCTCATATCCTACTCGAGAAATTATTGAAATTCTAATTAAGTAAAGAACGTAATTCATCATGCCTAACTTGTAATGAACACGAAGTTCACAAAATTGCATAAGACCTCTAGACTACGACTTATTCCAAAGTACACTAAACTTTACTAATATTGTTATCAACAATCAACATTAGCCTATTGTAATGTGCACGCTGTCACTTCAAAATTTAATCACGTTGATAGCCGTGATTGAGTGGTGGATCTATCTGGATTCACGTACTTTCAACGTTGAATATACGTGTTAATCGCTCTTATGGTTCTCAGGTAGGTAGTATAAATATTAAATTGAGCACCACCTAATACTAGATTATTCTGTCATTCCACCTTTCCTATTATGAGTACCATTATCATTAATATACTGCTACAAGGTGTTTTAATCCCCTTTAAATTATGTAGTTGCAATACACTGTAATTTCATATTATATTAGAAAATTATCTGTTAAATGATAATCCATATCGAACCCTCCTTAATGATTTTGAAAATCATCATGATATGAGCGTGATGGAATTCAATAAGATTGATTAAAATATGCAACTCGCGAATACTCATGTACCACATAACGATATTATAAATAAGGCTAGTTACTTATACAAAACGTAAGTTGAGAAGTGAGTGATAAGTAAGAAAGTCTATCAGTATCAAACTAATACTCTCCAATGAAAATGACTCGATATTGTGAAGCCAGTGATTTATTAAAACAATTCAAGATACTAGTTTCGATTTTTACAGCATTATCAATGTCTAGTAAGCTAAATGCTTAAACATTTAGCAGCCGAGTATAAAATAGTGTGGGTGGTTGATCTTTTGGTCAACAGCTAATATTCAATCACCAACTCTATAAATATATTCTGTCGCTCAATGCTTGAATTTAAGAGCTTTAAGATTTAAGATTTGTTTTAATAAATCTGTAGTTTGACCATTCAAGGCGATTCAAGTCGCTTCAATATGGTATTCTATATCACCTTTCCAACAACACAGGCAGAAAAGTCAGATTAGTTTAATATTATGTTATGGGATATTCTAAAATCTAAGTTTATCAAGTGGGAATCACTGAAGTGAATATAGTAGAATATATCAATATATGGGTGAATAGTCTTTGACAAGATTTTTCAACATGTGTATGTTCTGGGCTCATCCTGTCAATCTAATGCTCGATTCGAAGAATGATTGAATGGTTAAATGAGTGGTATATTGAATATTGTTCTCAATGCTTCATTACTTCATTACTGCCATAGCATAGGGATACGTTGAACTAATTTTGTCAATTCTCTTCAAACAATACAATGCAAAACAATAATGTGCATGTGATATACAACTGTGACATATGGCCGAAAAGCTGCATATCAGATTATCATGTTATTCATCCTGGTTAGAGAATTTTGAGCAGTTGTCAACCACTTGAATTCACCATCACATCATGATCATCATTCATCTCTGTTCATCAGTGTATCTGTGTTTCTTAATTTGATATCCTCATCAGTACCAACGTAATGGCCTCCGAGTATCCAGCATTTGTGTTGTAGAGAAATCTTGATTTTGATCAAGGGTGGAACAAGATTGGTCGAGTTATTGACTGATTTTTTCTAGAAGATGTATATGAGAAAAAAAGCAAGGAGAACGAAAGGGAGAAGATTTGAGGCGAAATTATTGAATGTCCACACTCACAATATTAGATTCTGGTAAAAAAATAAATAACCAAGGACATTAAAGCTCCAAATCTTATTTCATTGAGCATTAAAGACGATTCATTCAATAGTGAAATTACACCCTCTAGAAGCGGAAGCGCTCTACTAGTTCAATTGAATTATTCCTTGGTCCGTGGGACGTTCGGACTTGCCTTCAAAATCCTCAAACAAACACCGGATGGCATCTACATTTTTAATTAAATTTCTTCTGCTATTGCTAAAAGCCTTCTTACTAGAAGCTCAAATGCAGAGAAGGGCTTATGCTCTTATTTATTTTTCATCTGACGATGGTAGGAAATTGAGGAAAATGCGAGAAAATCTCCAGTTGGGAATTAATAATGTCGTAAGGTCAAAGCGTTGAGATTTTGTTTTTGATGTTGGGGATCTGTTTTTCTTGTGATGATTTACTTTGATTTCTTACGGGTGGACTGAAGATTTTTAATATTTTTTCCAAATCATGAAGAAGAGAGAGTAAAGTCTTCGAGAAAATCTTGATAAAATTGAGATCACAGTATTTTGATGTTCTATACGACGACATGCAGTCAAGATTATGAGGATTTTGTGAATTTGAAGGGAGCTGGTTAACAATTGAAGCCGAGTTGAAGATACAATATCATCTCATGATATAAGGTAGTGTTTTGAGATATCTCTGTAGATCTTGAGTTCATCCAGAGACATTCCACTTATTTGAAAAATTCTAAAATCAAATATCCATTTTATAACCTTGATCGGAAAAACTCTCATGATTCTTACTTACTTTTATTGTTCTAATCAATCCCACATGAGCTCAACCTTGTTAGTGTGTGATAGAAAGGCTGCTATTATGAGTGAAATGGCATTCCAGTTGAAAGAGGGTCCTGAATCACAAAATATACGAGATAATATAGTTCAAGTAGAAATCTATGAATTATCAGAATTCTTCTTTTACAATATATTTCTCCGTAGCTCCTGCCATCCTCCATAATAATATTATTATAATAAAATATAGTAAGCAGTAGTAATAGTATATTAATCATGCATTTTATGCCTATATTCTCTTTTGATATTAGTATATGAATAATTGTACAATAGAGCAGTGCATTTCTGTATTCTCAAAGAATTTTATTGGTGGTTGGGCCCTGAGAAGGAATTTCATTCCTTGTCCATACAATAGAACTGGGAAGCCTACAATTCCAGTACCTTTATAATTTTTAAACTACCATCGTATTTCAAGTATATAGAAGTACCTTTCATCTTAAACGTGGTTATAATAATCATTATTTAGACTAAAGAAAGTTTAATGGCCCAAACTGTATTCTTTATAAATTATCTAAATTCCACATTCTACATTCAATAGATCTGCTCGACAGCTAATCATCGGGCCGACCAAAATCCAACTGCATCCCGTTGTGGAATCCTGATACAGGCTAACTTCCGCATTTTAGGGCCTTTATCGAGTTATTTCCGGTCGTTGAGTTTTCACCTGGCGAAAATCCTGTCCCTTGCCGTGAAATCGAACCCTGTCCGGTGCACTAATCCTCCTAAGGCCGCTGTAAACAAGATCCAAAGGACGAAGGATGGAGGATGGGATGAAGAAGAAGAAAGATATGATGAAGAAGGACGGGTGAAGGAGGAGGAGGAGAATATGTAGGCGGAGAAGGAGGTAGAGGAAAAGGATGAAGGATGAGACGATGAAAAAGGAAGAGATGATGATGAAGAAGGACGAAGGACGGGAGAAGAAGGATGAGAAGGAGGAGGAGGAGGAGGATGAGGAGAATGAGGAAAAGTAGTAGGGAGGGGAAGAGTGGGAGGAGGAGGAGGTGGAGGAGGAGAAGTAGCAGTATGAAGAGGACAAGGTGGTAGAGAAAAAGGATGAAGGATGAGACGATGAAGAGGGAAGAGATGATGATGGAGAAGGACAAAGGACGGGAGAAGGAGGAGGAAGAGGAGGAGGAGGAGGAGGAGGAGGAGGAGGATGAGGAGGAGTAGGATGATGATGAAGGACCCTTCCCTCCACCAGTTTTGATCCCTTTACTTAGCCCTGATCAGCAGTCAGGCGAGTAAATCTATGTGAGCTCAGCTCAAACTCAAATTTGAATAATCGAGTCAAAACAAACCGTACAACTAATAGACACAATCATCACACAGAGTCTTTGACGACAGCCTTGGCAATCTGCCACCAGTCAAGTTCTAGATTGAAATGTCAACACGTGAAATTATCGATGTCAGATCGATTTACCTGATTCTGGTTGATTGACTCTTGACTTTCCGTTTGAGAGTTGAAGTTAGAGTCAATCTTCAACCATAGAGAAAAGGGAAAATACTGATATCAGTAGAACAGAAATGTATAATCTCTGCTCAAACTATCAATATCTGCTTCAACTGAAAAGCAAGGGAACGGAATTATGTTCCATAGCTTTGTGATGAGTTTTGTACTACTTTATGATATTGAGAAGTCAACAACTGCCAGGAAACCTCCACTCTTAAGCCGTGTCCACACTGAACAAATGTTCGACCAACATGTTTGTTGGAAAAGTTTGGGCAAATTTGATTATGTTTGACTAGCAATGTTTGCCCGTGGCCAGTGTGTATACGCGTCACCAAACAAAATATTTGTAAGTGGGAAGAACAGGTTTTATGTTTTACAGCTGACAACTCTGAAAACGTTTGGAAAAACAGCAATTTTTTGTTTGACAAACAATGATTGTCCAAACTTTTAAAAATTTTTGTCCTTGAGCTCCTCAACAAACATGTTTGCCGAACATGTATGTCGAACATTTGTTCAGTGTGGACACGGCTTTAGTGATACTAAGAAATGGATAATGTATAATATAATAGGAGAAAAAATTCACTTATACACGTTCGGGATGGGAAATTCACGAATGACGCATCATCACATCTAAACTACTGGACTGACCAACTTTAAATATTGCATATCGATTCTTGATTTACCGAGGATGGTTATAGGCATATTTAAACTCTTCAAGAGTTCAGTAGGTCAAGTTAACAGTTTGTCAAGTTTCTAATCAAAGCCTTGCAGACCACGGTTTACCTGTTAGTCTAGTAGAATAATTCAAAGTGGATAATCCAGTATATTTTCCTCTATAATAATTCTCACAAACAACTTGAAGAACTTATTTATTTATGTATATCTTGATGAAAAAGTTGTGTCTCAAGAACTCCCTACAAATATTGTTTTCCATAATAACTTTTTCCAAATATTATACTTTTTCATAGTGATCATGAAACTTGCTCCACCATGCAGTCATTTTCATTGTGATTGTGATAACCAACAGGCTTGAAACAGAGCTATTGATTTTCTCATCATCACTTCAAGGATTAGATTCATTAATTAACCTGTTCCTACACCCATCTCTTTCTCAGCCTTCATCTCTTTTTCCAGTAGCTATTGATTTCAATAATGATATTACATAAAACCTGTGGAAGGTTCATCTCATAGTCCCCTCCCCAAACTGACGATAAACCGACTTCGTAGCCATCGGTTTGATTTTTCCCTTGAGACTTTAAAAAGCACTAAAATCCTTTTGAAAATATGGCGTGAAACCACTTATTGCTCCACTGAAACTTTTTTGTTAGCGCTGATCTCCAATCCAATGCATGAGGTGTTATCCATGCATTAAACCTTGAGCCCCTTAACCTTCGAACTGGATGGCTCATCACACATCACAAGGGAATCCTTTTATAACGAAGAAGCATCCTCCCATTTTTCCATAAGGGTTTCTCGTTACATGACATTTCAATATCAAGGCCACTCCGAGTTTACTGGTGGATTATCGCCCATCTTAAAATATAAAATTCTATTTATATTCATAAGAAATATTGTATATATACTGAAGAGTGTCAAATGAGATTTTTATGAATATTAATTTCATAATTATTGTAACAACAAAATTCATCACGCACGATTTCTAAATTAGATTATGTGACCGCATTCTTACCTAATTGTTCACAAATAATAAGAAACTAACTTGGTATTGCTCTCCGGTGGATAATCGTTTATCTCACAAAATACAAACATCGAGGAAATAAAGAAAAATTGAAAAAATGTTGTTTAACAGGTCTCATAGCCGTACTTGGCCTAGTCTCGGCCAATAACAGTAGAGCTCAACCTTCATTGGTCGACAGCTCAAAATGGTCTGTCAATCGTAGGATTTCACCCAAGCGTACTGAATGTATTCTACTGCTGAATTTTAAAAGGTTCACTCCACTAGAAATTGACAATATTGTATAATAAACTGGAATTCAAGTTGTTTTAATAAATTCATAATTTTGGTTGTAATATCAATTTTTAATAATTTCAATAAGAGAAAAATTTAATCCTATATATTGTGAATGGTAACTATAACACGCAACAAGCAACTAATAACTTAATAACGGGGCACCGAGCTTCGCTCGTTATTTATTTATTGACTTTTGATAAACCAAACAAAATTCTTTAAAATGATTGGGGAAGTACTAACAGCACAGCCCAAAACTGTTTCTTTCCCGAATTTTGATTTATACACTATAAATAGTCCAGAAAGTAGGTTATGTTCCATACACTCAAATTCAGGTTCAATTTTCTGTTCAAACATTTGAAAACAAAAAAATATATAATTTAGATTATATGCAAACCAAATTAAATAACAAAATAACACTCACTAATCACTTGAAATTGTCAAATAATGATCAACTTTGAAAATTATGATATACTCTAGTTTAGGAGGATTATCATGTCATATCAACAAATCAGATTATGTTGATCAAATCGATTGAATTGTCGCTGTTAATTTCTCGCTGATTGATTATGATTACACAGCTGGAAATAATTCTGTCTCTCTCCCACACAGGCACACGCATCTTCTGTTATCGAGAGACGACGAAATTATCATCTGTTTTCCAAGGATGAATTATCCTTTTAATGTCGTTCAGAGAGTTTTCCAAAGAATGAGACCTAGTGCAATCGAATCTTTATATCATAAACCTACTATGTTCCAAAATTCGTGAAAATCGTTAGAGCCGTTTTCGAGATCCGTAAAGCATAAATAACCAGATATGTATACAGAAATTGCTCCCTCAATACAATAGGATACCAACACATATCATTAGATAGTGGGGTATATATTTATTCATTAAATTATATCTATGCCTATTAAGTTAATTATTCCAATACATAGAACTTCTTTGTTTTATTTGTATTAAATCATATAGTATCCAAATTTGTATTGTAATTGTCTTGGTGAATAGTCTTTGATTTGATTTGAAATTGGAGGTTTTGATAATATCAAATAGTTTTCATCATTTATCAGTTTTCTTGAAACATTTTATCAATCAAAATTTGGAATTTGGATGGTTTTGGATCGTGTCAGTTGTTAGTTCTCCAATTAAGGAGAAATAGATGGTTTGTGCATTATTGAGTTGATTCGTGGTTAAATAAACCTGATAATCTCAAATCCGAACGCATGAGAATAAAATCCAGTATTCTCAAAGTTTGGTAAACTGGCTGGATTTTATTTTCACCTCCTTGAACCAATACTTATAATAGGATTATTTCCGCGAAATTTTTGGTTGAATAGCAACTTGACAAAATCTTCCAGATGACGTCTACCTCGTCACAAACTTGACGCACGTAATTCAATTGTATTCTCAAGAAGTTGCAGCTTCTCTCCTCTTCTATCTCGAACTATCTCATATCTACTCTCTCCCTCCATCTATCTCAAACTCTCTCATATCCTCTCTATTTATCCATCTTCCTCTCCAACCCTCTTTTGATTTGTGCTGCACATTCAGTGTCGTAGGAAGACTTCTACATTCGCAAACAGAAATGACGAGACAACTGAAACTTATTTGACGCGTTCCGATATTAGATGCGGTTGGAAACTTTTCATCACCTTCAGTTCACGCACTGAGGGTTCGCTTTTTATCCACAATTTCTATGGGACAAATATAACGACCGTGCCCTCATCTACAAGGGAATATATACAGAGAAACTATTAACTGTATACACAGTTTCAGTTCTGCACCTACATATTCCTCACCTTCAAGGGCATATACTAAGAAACAATAAACTGTATACTGTGTATACACAATATTCATTTCACTTCTACAGTTTGACAGAATGAGTCAGCCTGAGGGAAATTGAGATACAAGCTGTGATTGAAATAGTATACAATATGAGGGAAACGTCCTTTGTTCCTTTTGTTCAAACATTGTTCACAGGGGAAGATCAACGAATGAAAAAGTATTCAGATGGATAGGGGTAAACAAGTGAGGTCAACGTTTTTCGACTATTTTTACATCTGCGACTTCTTCTCTTTCTCCTCTTTTTAGCGATTTGGAGACATTCGTCTATTTGATTATTCTTTTGATCAGAAAATTGAAAAGTTAAGTTTATTCCAGAGGGATACTTATAAATATTGTGACATGATTTGTGATCAAAGATTTCAAGAGCTGAAGGGATTTCATTTATAGCGAAGATAATAATGAAATAATTATTTTATTTATTTATTCAATCATTCAGAACTACACAACTTACAGAAAAGTACCACAGGTTCACGCCCAAAACGGTTCCAACTCTAATTTTTACAACAGTAAAAATATAAAGTATAACTGTATCCACACAGTACTGAATAAATGGATGATAAGATAAGGGAGGTCCATGTATCAAATCTGACAAATAAATACCCTGATAAGAAGACAACGAACGAATTGAGTTAGCTATCAGATAGCATGTAGGATAGCAGATGTGATCCTCTTTAAAATTCTACTCACATTGCAACCTCTTTTTAAAGGTTCCTCAAGAAAAGTATGCTCTTCATTCTAAAATAATGGAAAGTTTACTTCTTCCAAAAAACGT
Source organism: Nilaparvata lugens (assembly GCF_014356525.2). Taxonomy (NCBI): domain Eukaryota; kingdom Metazoa; phylum Arthropoda; class Insecta; order Hemiptera; family Delphacidae; genus Nilaparvata; species Nilaparvata lugens. Next base: position 17,052,727 of record NC_052511.1, read on the forward strand.
CCAATTGAACTGAATATTCAGGTTTCACTGTAAAAGTAATTACTTGAATAGAGAAATTACCAATATTGTTGGATTCTGAATTCGTTCCATTTGAACAAAGTCTTCATGACAAAACTAAAGTATAGAAGTATAGAAGTATACGCCACTTTTATTGTATTTTTCTTTATTCTTTTACAAGGGTACTGAGATTTATATTTTTATTTGAATAGAAGATAATATACAGAGTGAGTCATATGTATGGGAACCCTTCAATAAATTGGAGACTGTTGTGGTTATAATACTGTAACTTTCAGGATATTATACTGAAATACTCAAAAGGTAGAGTACTCGACCAATAACTTATCCTGAAAGTTACAGAATTATGTCCTCAACAGTCTTCATTTTATTGGAGGGTTCCCATACATATGACTCACTCTGTCTAGTAAGAATAACACTGTTTGAATTTTGGCTCATCATAACTAGGAAGAGAAAATATTGAATAACACCTGACGAATTTTGGATCAGAGAACACACCTTGTATGAGATGCATGGTACAGGTTGCTGAGTTGAGGGATCTAATTTTGTAGAGAGCTTATAATTTCATCAATTCAAAACAATTGTAATAATTATTATGAGAAAAAATCATCCAATGAATGCCTGGAATGTGTTTTATTTCAAGTTCTGTTTCTCCTTAAAACTGGCAGCAAAATAATTCTAGCGGTGAAAGGCAAAACTGACTCGAGACACTACAAAAATATTTTAGTAGATACAAAATAATTTTCAACTAAATACGAGTAGCCCTACCAGTATAGTAGTAGCAAGTGAGCCAAGCCCCAAATTCAATGAACTGTCTCATTGTACGATGACTTTCGGTAGCTGCTTGCTTCCTATTGGTGAGCTGTGAAGGTGAAATGGCGATTAATCAACTCATTGACCCCTAAATCATATAGCTCCCAGGTTTTGGAGCTATAACTCGTTGACTAATAATTCAGCTACTCTTACATCAATGATTTCATGTTATTGCTTTGAGAAGTATATTCTACGATAAAATATCGTCTATTTTTCCGTAATAATAATAATAATAACAAAAGTTAAAAACTTATGAATTTAAAATTACAATAAGAATAAGATAAAAGAATGCAATAGAAGTGTTGGATTTATTTGTATACTCCAAGAACGATTGAAATAGAAATGTTGAAATAAGTTTCAAGTTTCAGTTACAGTGTCAGTGTCCAACAAGAGCTCAGTTTCCAGTGTTCTCCTTCTAGCTGGAACTACTAGCTTCCAATAATGTTAGTTGATTCAAAATAATAGCAAGAGGGATTAAAATTTATGTATACTCTATGCATCGAAATTGTATAATTGAAAATGAAGAAATTGAAAATTGAAAATCTAGAAACTAATAAATTACCACACTACACACAGTGATCAGTCGCTACACCAGACATCAATCCTGATCACATAATCTGCATTCAGGAAGACTGAAACATCACTTGAAAATTCCTAAACTGTTTTGAGACCAATCAATGTTCCAGGTCAGTCCAAATCTGAAAATTTCCAACTTTTTCACAAGCGATCGTGTAGTAGGCCTACATAGTACGCTAATCGTATAATTCTATTACCGTTACTTTACTCTCTACTCTCAACCATAGCTTGTAGATAACTTTTTTCAGGTTTCAGTAGAATTGTAGCTTCGACAATGACGACCACTACGCTCTCCCTCGGGTTGAATACGGTTGGAATCGGATGGGTTTGGTGTTAGCCACAAGCCCACGAGTCATCATATTCCCCAAAGCATTCCCTAAATGGAGTTGAATTGATTCGATCTCGTAACGAAGAAATTGAGTCTTTTTAGTACTACGAAGTATGTGGCTTTTAGGCTTTTTCAAGCTCTAATTATGCACTTCCAGATAATATGTAAAGTCCATTCCAACCTATTCCGTTTAAATAGAATTAGATAGTATTGCGCATGCGCATTGTAATTCATTGGTCTCATTTCTAAGGTTTTTCAAAATTGAATATTTATTAACACAATAGATCAATTACAAATAAAATATGATTTTTTTTTTATTTCAGACGCGACTAGCTTAGGAAGATTCTCGCCATGAAACGTTGAAGATGAATGAAAAAACTTGCGTACCTGGCTCTCTTACACTACAACCTTAGAGAAACAATAGCGTAAGTAGATATCCCATGGTATAGGGAGTTTATGTCGTAACTTTTACTGTTTTTTCAAAGCCGATAGTCCACGTAGCTCTTTCCCTTGAAGTTGTGTGACACTGGTAGTCTCTCATATTGTGCCGTACATACACTCTCACCCCAAAAAAAACAGTAAAAATCGACAATAATCAACAGTAATCGGCTTAAGATAATAGTAAAAGTGACGATATAAACTACCTATACCATGGAATATCTACTTACGCTATTGTTTCTCTATGCTACAACACAACTTTGCAGGATGGCTGTATAGTAGATAAGATATCCATAGTCAGGCTGATCACCAATCAGGCACTAGCAACGAAAAGGTACTAGCAGAAGAAGAAACGCCGAAAAGTTTTTAAAAAGCTTTATAATATCTAAAAGAGTAGGTACTAATTTGTAATTATCAATCTTTCAAGTAGCCATATCAAATTACTTCATTTAACTCAATAGAATACGATAATAAATTTTCTGAATTATGTAAATGTTAAGTTATCTACGTTGATGTGAATGTTTAAATTTTATGTTAATTGTACGGTATTCTAAATGTGACAGAACATTTCAAACAAAATGTTATCCAACAAAATACTCCAATTAAATCAATAGAATTAATTTTTTGAATTATGTAAATGTAAATTCATCTACGTTTTTGTGAATAACTACGTTGTAGTCGTTTTATTCAAAATGTGAATTTTGCATCAAATCGACACGTTGAACCCAACGATAACATGTTTCCATAAATGTGCAGGTGCAAGTTAGTAACGAACGAGGTAAATACTGACGAATATTCAACAACAGAACGAATTGTCAGGCTGACATTTTACGAGCAGAGCTCTCACGCGTATCATTGAATTCGCGATGCAAAATAATTTGTTAACTTGACAAAAGAGACACAATTGTCCGACCTTCCCTTCACTGCTCAAGCGTTAATGAACCCTAAAAAATGTGAAATGTTCGAAACAATTATACGGCCTGAATTAACGCGTGAAACGGCGACTGATATTCGATATTGCTGATTAACAGGGTATAAAGTTTCGGCCTAAATTTGAATGTTTGGGTTCAAAATTTATATAGATTCTCACTTCACCCATGTCCTAATGTATTCCATTAGATGTTAGACTTTGAGCCAAATAAAGTCCAAATATAGTAGCTCATATTCCAAACAAATTTATCGTTATTATTCTAGGACCCAGTTGCACAAAAGTCTGTTAAACTGAAACCGTGATTAAAAGCCACGAGAACCGATCAGAGAATTTTTCTTTTCAAAAAGCCTTCTCTGATTGATTTTTGTTAATTGATTGAATTCTCTAATCATGATTAAAATTTAACAGGCTTTTATGCAACCGTGCTCAAATATCAAAAGTTATTTCAGATCAGAGTATTCAATTTAACTTAACATTCATGGATTTCCCAATTATTTTCTGAATGTTCAATACAAATTATAATAATTGTAATTATCACGTTAATTACGAGTTCCATATTCATTATTTTTTATTTTATTTTTAATCTGTTGATCCAGTACTGTGCAATAACCTTATCCATGAGAGATGAATGAAAACCTAATTTCTCAAACTCCTGAGGTTACAATTTAATTCCTGAGGTTAGTTTGATTTGATTTTTATCAATTTGGAATAATCTCAACATTTCTTGTTCAAGCAGCTCAGTTGCTCTAGTACATTTTTTGATCAATACAAACATATTACAGTAATAATGTTATTTCATCATTCCAAAAAACAAGACTTACCTCTCCTGATAATTGCACTCAAATTCACGTTATCAGCATGCTTCTGAAATTCATAAAATTTCAGGGATCCTGGATCTTCAATGACCTTCTACCTGCTTTCACCTGTAGAACATTGAAAATCAGATTAGAACATTAGTGTAGCACATTAGAAGAAAAGGAGCTAACAACAGGCATTTACCACGAAACGGGACACTTGCTACCTGCTAACTGGATAATGAAGAGACTAAACTTCTCTCACTCACTCAAATTAACTCTCTATTTCTTCTCTCACTTACTCAAATTAACCTCTCCCTTACTCACTCACTCTCTATCTTTATCTTCCTCTTCCACTCCCAATCTCTCACTGCTCCTCACTCAATCTCTCAATTTATCTCTCACACTCAGTCAATTCTGTTATTTCTCTCTCTGCTCTCTATTTGTTACGTCTCACTAATTAAATTTCGCCTTTGATACACTCAATTTACTCCTTCATATAAATAATAAAAGGTGTTCAGAGTGAAGAATTATGAGTAGCAGTAGTAAACGGGTGAGACCATATTGAGCGGGTTTTCAGGCGTTTTTATAGTCGGCAGGGCAGGAAGCTCTCCTGCCTGTTTACGTTGGCCCCTGGAAAACAACTTAAAAAAAAAAACTAATATAGTCTCGCCCTTAAAGGAGTAAAAATTGAATTGACCCCTACTCATTCTGAAACATCTGAAACAATTTTGTTGGAAATTTTTCAACAATAGAATAACGTATTTCTAAAAATTTGATTTGAAGATACTGGAATCCTGGAACAGTCCAATGACATTGTCTACTGATCAATATGTTACATGTATGAGTCAGTATCGTTTTGTTTGGATGAATAGAATACAGATAAGATATATATGATAAACTATTCAAATTAGATTTTCAGAGTAGGATAGAACTAACTTCTAACCTAAACTTCCGAAGTCAACGACAACAAGCATTGTTTGGAAGAATAAAAAGTATAAACTCAACTTCTTACATAATTGATCACAATCTTTTAGGTTGTTTAGACAAATCAGAATAAAAAAAAATACTTGGACAATTTCCTGATATTCAGATTACCTCAGATTTGCTACAGCTATGACCTTCCTGTTTTGCTTTCGGAAGTGCCTAATAAACAATTATTCTCATATGTATATTGTTTATTTTTCTGTGTGGCGAAAAATAACGTTCTCACCATGGGCAAAAATGTTTTTCCGGCTCTAAATATTTTCTAGTCCTCGGCCTACGGCCTCGGACTTGAAAACCGATTTCGAGCCGGAAAAGTCTCATTTTCGGCCCTAGGTGCGAAATATACTATTTCAAACTACATTTTTCATGGTATCATAGATTCACAGATCATAAGTAATATTAACACTATTTCTGAAGCCGTGTCCACACTGAACAAATGTTCGACATACATGTTCGGCAAACATGGTTGTTGAGGAGCTCAGGGAAAAACATTTTAAAAAGTTTGGACAATCATTGTTTGACAAACCAAAAATTACTCTTTTTCCAAACATTTTCTGTGTTCACAGCTGTAAAACAGCTGCAAAACATGAAACCTGTTCTTCCCACTTACAAATGTTTTGTTTAATGATCCGTCCACACTGGCCACGGGCAAACATTGTTTGTCAAACATAATAAAATTTGCCCAAATTGTTTCAACAAACATTGTTCAGTGTGGACACGGCATTATAATACTGTATTTTATATCCAACTCTATCAATAATATGTGTTTCATGTTCACTTATGTGGAAATAATATGAGATAATATGGGTGATCATATAAAGATCACAAATTTACAAATATTACAAAAATCACCCTTCTGCTCTTATATGTGTAATTTGAATAAATGGATGAATACATAAATGTTGTTTTGGACTACAGTATTATTGAACTCTTATTTTTCAAGATACACTAATGTTTTTACTAAATCATCAAATGTGAAACGAAAGCACTCTGATTACACTTTTCAATACTTTCCAAAATAATTTTCTCTTTCGGATTCCAAAAATGAAGAATAGCAAGCAAGGTTAAAACTCCATAATTGGTCACTATGAACTTGGAGAATTTGTTCAGAAATGGAGCAAGAGAGAAGGTGAATAAGAGAGTAATAGAGTGAGAGAGTAAGATAGTAAGAGAGTGATAGAGTAAGAGGGTAACAATAAGAGAGCTGTTTTCATGATAGCATGAGCCTATCAGTCCCCCATTAAACGTTAACCACTCTTATCACTGGCGTCAATTAATGTGAGCTCCTGGATTTCCGAGCTTTTCCTACAATCATAATTGTTCACTCTGATCTTTTAATACTTCTTCCCAGTTTGTTAGCTGAATGTTCCAGAGAACAGTTCATTCTACTAAAACTAAAGTTGAATACTTCGAATGTAGGTCTACTCCTTCCAACAATTTTCGTTTCTCTCCCACTCAAACTGATTCCAATTCATTTTGTATAAATAAATATTATAATATAATTTTCCGCCATCCATTCCCAATTTTTTCTATGATCCTCTATACCATAAAATTTGTTCTCTCATTTCTCGATATTTCCTAATTCGCTATTCATTTTATGATTATTTTGTAACCTATTTTCATATCGTTGAAAAGGTTGATTCCCAATTCTACAAAAATTGAAATCTTCAATCGACGAATGAAAGTACATTTTCATTCTATGTTTCTGTGAAGGTGATGTGGCGGCAGATATTTTTATTGAATGAAAAGACATTTTTATATTGACAACACCACTGATTTATTGAATAATTTGAAAAACTAATTCAGGTTTTCACACCATTAGCACTGTCCAGTAAACTTAAAACTTTAACAATATACAGGTTGATTCAGAAGTAGTGTCGAACATTTTAGGGTATTGTTCCTAGATGATAGGAGACTAAAAATGTCGTATTTAAAGTGTCCAAAACTCAGCGGTTATCCTTATTGCTACCATTTTGATTTTTTCACTTAGGAATTTTTATCTCAAGAACGAAATGTTGTATAGTGTATTATATAATGTGGGTGATGCTCTAAGATTGGCCATACGCTGTTGACCAATGAGGGTTGAGTCTACATGTCATTGGCCGAGATAAGACACTCTCAAGTTTTCTAAGTAATGTGGTTATGAGAACCGTTCTAATACGAAAAATGATGAGAAACCTAGCAGCTAGGGTAACCAGAACAATAATAAAACAATTGGAAAATACACAATTGGATTCAGTAAATAAGAAAATACAAACACTGCAACAAAAAACAGAGATTGAAATCAAGTGAGAAAGCAAAATCATTGTCGAATGGAGATAACAATAACGCTTCTCATGACCATATATTGGTATACTGGATGTGTCTACTCTCTACTCAATAACAGTAGAGCTCAACCTTCATTGGTCGACAGCTGATGGCCAATAGTAAGGCTTCACCCGTACCATAAATCCTGCTGCTCAATTTTCAAGCTTTCAATCCGCTAGAGTGAACCGTCGTAGAGTGATATCAGTATAACAACCAAAACTAGTAGCTCAAATCGTTGTTATAAATTAGTGGTTTGGACAATATCAAGTAGTTTGCATTCAATAACGTACTTTTTTAGTTTTCCAATTGGTTTTTCCAGAATAATGATGAACCAGAGAAGTATTTTGCATTTTTCTGAAGAAAACTAGCAATCGTTTATTCCAGTCATCATTTCTGATTAGAAATAGATGATATTATGTTGATGAATGTATGCATATACCAAATACATAATATATGGTTATGTTGATTACAATAATAATATGATAGACTAGCAGGTAACCCGTGCTCCGCAAGTGTCTAATTATTGTCTTTTTTATGACTTGAGTATGGCTGAAACATGTCGTGACGAAATAAATTAAAAAGGGTACTAATTACAAGCTTGACAAACTGAAAGCTTGTCCTACTGAAATTTTCAAGAATTTAAAATGTGCCTATAACCAGTCTCGGTAAATTATGAATCGAAATTCCAAGTTGATCAGTCCAGTATCGTAGTTCAGACGTGATGATGGGATGATGCGTCATTCGTGAATTTCCTATCCCGTACGTGTATAATCCAATTCTTTGCTCTATTATACAGATAGATAATAATTTCATGAACTCCAAGTTGATCAGTCCAGTATCGTAGTTCAGACGTGATGATGGGATTATGCGTCATCCGTGAATTTCCTATCCCGTACGTGTATAAGCCAATTCTTTCCTCTATTATATAGATAGATAATAATTTTCATGAACTGTGTATCATTGTCAATAAATAAATGAATGATTAGCTTTTATTCTGGAATACATAGTACTCAACAAAGACTGCGCTCGGATTTGTGATACTGTACTCTCAATAATTAAATGATCATGTTCACAACACAGTGACACAGATTCGGACCATTTTCAAAAGTGAGTTAGTGGAGGAACGCGTGGGAAGTACGGGCAGTATACGATTTCAATCGAACTGTCATTTTGGCATCAGAGTATAATTTGAAGGCAATTTTGATTCATTATATGTTTCAAAACACCTCAAACTGACACATTGACAGTACACAAAAATCATTAGGTTGTCCTAAATAATGTTATCTACTTCAAATCTGATTTTAAAAAGAACATCATTCAAATGTTTTCAAATCTAGTAAGATTTGAAATGAAATAGGGATAGAAATACTTCTGATTGACCAATATAAGCGTTTAATGTTACAGTGGTTTAAAGGACGAAAAAATTAGATATTTTTATATGCGTGTGTCCATACATTGACCAATGAGTACACATTTTATGTGTGATTTCAACACTTTTCAACAACTGTATTGTATGCTTCCTGTTTGATAATTCTATTTTTGTGAATGGATTTGTGGAAAGGAATTAAAAGTGCTTGTGCACTGTATTAATTATTCCTTTCCTAACTCATTCAACATTTTTTAATAACAAGCTAAATGATGAGACGCCGGGTTCAAAACTCCACTCCGTGTTGTAAATTCCATGAAATACAATTTCAAACTGAACTCTTTCACTCGAATACCCATTCTGGAAGCATTTTTCAACTCACATGAGGGAACATGAAAACTTCACCTAATTACGTGGAAACTTCACCGTGGAACATCAGATACGATGTGATTAACACAAAGGGAATAGCAACTCTTCATAATAAACTCCAACAAACTCTTATATTATTCGAGTGTGGCATATCTGAAAATTCCCGAGCTCTCCACAAATTGATGTGGTTGCAATCTTTTGAAGTTGGTAATTCAATTACATTTTCCCATGAATGAAGGAATGTGTCTTGTTCTACATTGTAGGTTGTAAATCTCAGCTACAATTCAGTTGTATCATTTCACAAACCTCAGCTTAAGAGCTTACAAATCCAAAGTAATTCAACTGTTCAGTGAAAAGTTTCAGCCACATCATACGAATCTTACATCACCAAGAAAATTTGGAAAATTGGTCCTGAGGTTGCCAAAATGCTGAATCAGCCCCTGGTTTTACTCTCGTTCTTCTAAAAATTCGAATGAGTCACTGTCGATGTTGTAGAACCGTCCCATAATGAAATAAAACCTTGAAAATGTGACGTGTATGGTCACGAAACCATGGTCCTGTACCAAATAAAACTGTAGAATTTGACAACATATTTGTGTTTTTATTTCATCCTGTTCTTTTGTGTGGACTAACTCTGGTGCAAAATATTTTCTCCCTGAGAACGACAAGATACTCGATAATAATTAATTGACGTATCATGGCGGAGCTCTCAATTTTGCGAGGAAGTAATGAAGTAATAGGATTAGAACAATCTAGCATACATAATCCGGGAAAGCTTTTCAATTTTATTGGTCCACAATTTTCATCCTCCCGGATCACATCAATGATTCTACCGTGGTATTAGTACAGATCCAGCTCATTAAAAAATAGAATTTCTATGCTATAATGAGTGATGATCCTCAAATCAACAAAATAAAGATATGGAATAATATATGTGGAGAAAACGACAAAGAATGTGGGAGCCATATGTATTTAATCACTAGATAAACCCCAACTAGTACTTCACAAATATTGAATTATTAATTACAGAAGGATGTAGTCAACGGAAGGGATAATGGAAGAGCGAATCTTTCTTAAAAGATTGATCAATAATTAAACCCATGATTGATTAATTACAAAAGTTGAAGCTTGAATGAACAATTGACGTTTCCATACAAAGAGCAATAGAGAAGCGAAACCACAGTATTTCCAAAAAGAAGACAATTGTTTCTGCTACAAATGTATTTTTAGTACACTGCTCATAGATCAGTAATAATTAGAAACAGTCCCCGCAGATAATATAATAATATTATCATTCCATGTTAATTCCATCCCAACAGTAGCCTATCGATTTCCTAATCAAATTTTAATAAGATTTTCCCATTGAGCTTTAAAATGCAGGTTCCTAATCAATGATTGATGAAGTATTAAAAATACTTTTAATTAGTATTGACCAAAACAAGATGTGGGTTTCGACTTTAATAACTGAATTTATTTCTGTCTAAAACAATATAGAAGAGACCATTAATTCATTGTATAGATAAAGCAAATGTCGTGTAATGATGGTCCAAACTTAACTCTGAATATTAACATATTACTTTTCTTGCCCTATTACCATAGGTAAGGAAAGTATTGCTTTCCGAAAAAGATTAAGGTACTCCAATTTCCAAATTTCTATACGTTTCAAGGTCCCATGAGTCCAAAAAAGTGGATCGAACAATATCGATCAAAAGCAATTCAATATGGCGGCTAAAATGGCGAAAATGTTGTCAAAAACATGGTTTTTCGCGATTTTCTCGAAAACGGCTCCATCGATTTTGATCAAATTCATACCTAGAACATTCATTGATAAGCTCTATCGACAGCCACAAGTCCCATATCTGTAAAAATTTCAGGAGCACCGCCCCATCTATGCAAAGTTTGATTTTAGATTCCCAATTATCAGTCTTCAGATACAATTTAAACTTAAAAATTCAAGTGGAAAAGATTAAGCATGAAAATCTCTACAATTAATGTTCAGTAACATTTTCACCTTAAATTGAAAATAAGCTCGAAATGCGGGAAAATAAGATTATTCAATTTCAAACTGTTGGCAACTGTTGATTCTATTAAATGATTCACTATATGAAGAGATAGCAGACTTCGTGTGTCTGCAGCGCTATTGTCCTGTCACCAGCTGTCTCAGATCTTAGAATAGAAGATTTGATATACGTCGGAGCACTAGCGTCAGTTGATCAATTTTCATAACAGCAATGAAAATTGTGTGAGTGCGCCACACCACCTTTTTTTTATACTTTAAATCCTTCAAACTTTAAATCTATTCCGATATTAATATCTGGTTTACCCAAGAATCTGATAGATGCAGGTACGAGGACAGTCCAACGTTAGCCAATCATCCTGAAGACCCTTTTCCACACACAGGCTTTGCCTTTGTGGAAAGTTCTCATGAAGTTTATTAAAAAATAATGATGTATTTTATGTAACTACGATATATAGCAGTTAGATTTAGTTAATTTGATTTGAATAAAGAGAGGATTTCTTATGCTATCATTTCTCTGTGGTAAAACTATGGATCTGTTACATACCTTAACAATGGTTTTATCTCTAGAAAATCCTTTTTATGAATGGTGAGTACTCAGGTCCGCCACCATTTTTCTTCTACGTTTCACTAGATGCAGACAACTAAACACGCAACGGATCAACAGAAAGATGATCTATGATGTTACAGTGACAGGATAGGGAAAGGTTTTCAATTTTATTGGTCCACAATTTTCATCCTCCCGGATCACATCAATGATTCTACCGTGGTATTAGTACAGATCCAGCTCATTAAAAATAGAATTTCTATGCTATAATGAGTGATGATCCTCAAATCAACAAAATAAAGATATGGAATAATATATGTGGAGAAAACGACAAAGAATGTGGGAGCCATATGTATTTAATCACTAGATAAACCCCAACTAGTACTTCACAAATATTGAATTATTAATTACAGAAGGATGTAGTCAACGGAAGGAATAATTGAAGAGCGAATCTTTCTTAAAAGATTGATCAATAATTAAACCCGTGATTGTGTAATTACAAAAGTTGAAGCTTGAATGAACAATTGACGTTTCCATACAAAGAGCAATAGAGAAGCGAAACCACAGTATTTCCAAAAAGAAGACAATTGTTTCTGCTACAAATGTATTTTTAGTACACTGCTCATAGATCAGTAATAATTAGAAACAGTCCCCGCAGATAATATAATAATATTATCATTCCATGTTAATTCCATCCCAACAGTAGCCTATCGATTTCCTAATCAAATTTTTAATAAGATTTTCCCATTGAGCTTTAAAATGCAGGTTCCTAATCAATGATTGATGAAGTATTAAAAATACTTTTAATTAGTATTGACCAAAACAAGATGTGGGTTTCGACTTTAATAACTGAATTTATTTCTGTCTAAAACAATATAGAAGAGACCATTAATTCATTGTATAGATAAAGCAAATGTCGTGTAATGATGGTCCAAACTTAACTCTGAATATTAACATATTACTTTTCTTGCCCTATTACCATAGGTAAGGAAAGTATTGCTTTCCGAAAAAGATTAAGGTACTCCAATTTCCAAATTTCTATACGTTTCAAGGTCCCATGAGTCCAAAAAAGTGGATCGAACAATATCGATCAAAAGCAATTCAATATGGCGGCTAAAATGGCGAAAATGTTGTCAAAAACATGGTTTTTCGCGATTTTCTCGAAAACGGCTCCATCGATTTTGATCAAATTCATACCTAGAACATTCATTGATAAGCTCTATCGACAGCCACAAGTCCCATATCTGTAAAAATTTCAGGAGCACCGCCCCATCTATGCAAAGTTTGATTTTAGATTCCCAATTATCAGTCTTCAGATACAATTTAAACTTAAAAATTCAAGTGGAAAAGATTAAGCATGAAAATCTCTACAATTAATGTTCAGTAACATTTTCACCTTAAATTGAAAATAAGCTCGAAATGCGGGAAAATAAGATTATTCAATTTCAAACTGTTGGCAACTGTTGATTCTATTAAATGATTCACTATATGAAGAGATAGCAGACTTCGTGTGTCTGCAGCGCTATTGTCCTGTCACCAGCTGTCTCAGATCTTAGAATAGAAGATTTGATATACGTCGGAGCACTAGCGTCAGTTGATCAATTTTCATAACAGCAATGAAAATTGTGTGAGTGCGCCACACCACCTTTTTTTTATACTTTAAATCCTTCAAACTTTAAATCTATTCCGATATTAATATCTGGTTTACCCAAGAATCTGATAGATGCAGGTACGAGGACAGTCCAACGTTAGCCAATCATCCTGAAGACCCTTTTCCACACACAGGCTTTGCCTTTGTGGAGAGTTTTCATGAAGTTTATTAAAAAATAATGTTGTATTTTATGTAACTACGATATAGCAGTTAGATTTATTTGATTTGATTTGAATAAAGAGAGGATTTCTTATGCTATCATTTCTCTGTGGTAAAACTATGGAACTGTATTACATACCTTAACAATGGTTTTATCTCTAGAAAATCCTTTTTTATGAATGGTGAGTACTCAGGTCCGCCACCATTTTTCTTCTACGTTTCACTAGATGCAGACAACTAAACACGCAACGGATCAACAGAAAGATGATCTATGATGTTACAGTGACAGGATAGGGAAAGGTTGTGGTTCATCTTCCTCAAACAGATGTTTGAATCGAACTCGCTCACTCAATAGGAATAGTAGAGAATTTCTCACTCATTCATTTAAGACTAACAATGATCGAGTAAAACTATTCTACTCGGGTAGCTTAAAAAAAACCATTTTCCAAGAGTCAATTACATCAAACATACAAAAAGTAGCCCAGGCATTTGATGTCTACTGATAGAAAGAGAGAAAAATGAAAGGAAGATGAAAGAGAGAAAGAAAAAGATATGAGGAAGATACTGATACTGAGATGAGATACTGAAATGAGGTAGAAAGTGGAAATGAGCAAGCAGAACGTTGGATGAGAGGAGGATAAGTCTAGTAGTGAGAGAAATAAATATCGTTAGTAGAATTTACAAGGAATGATATTTTTAAAAGATTCAAGAAACTGATTTCACAGTAAAATTTAAAAATAGTGATCCTGATTAAAATTTTTAATAACTTACGATCAAGTAGGCTCGATTATCCTATGCGTTTTGAATATTATTATTCATATTATCTCTGTTGCATATCCATACTTTTCCACTAGTAAAAAGTAAATTCTTATGACTTTTTGTTGGTGGGGAGTCCCTTGCGGGAAGGTCCCACCGCCTGAATATATAATTTAAGCCGTCAATGGGCCTTACGACTGTCATACTTCAGCCGGGACCGACAGTTTAACGTGCCCATCCGATAACACGGGAGTGATCTGGTTAAAAAACTTTTGGGTATTGAGAGGGTTTGAGCCCGGGATCTCTATGCTGCTACGCAAGCACTCTATCCACTAGACCACGGATCACTCCACTTTTCCACTATCAAAATTAAACTTGAATTTAAAAAAAACACTAATAAACTTCGATAACCTTGACATTAGAGTATACTACTGCAGTCTGATGATGACCAACAACAGGTCGAAACGATCGTAACTACCAATATAAGTGCATTTTCACTCTATTAGTGTTTTTTTTTTTTTAAGTCCTATTATCTGTTGACTTTTGGGAGAAGGTGCTTCATAGAAGTAGGGTGGGAGTATCTGAAGGATACCTCATTAGATAGCTTTTTAGATATCTCATTAGATAAAAGTTAGATTTCAAAATCATATTCATTCTTCTTTCATGGTTATTTTTTACAAACGCACAAACGTACACAACGTCTCGAGTCTATAGTCATCAGGCATCAGTGAGAACTCACTACTATACGCTCGTTCAAGACTGCACCACTCACATTCTAATTTTATCCATCAAAAATGTGCAAGCGGAATCTTCAACAGTTTACAGTGATCCACTTACAGGTTACTTATGTTATATCTATTTTACCAAGTCTACTTTGCAAATGGAAAACTCAACACTCGCCAGTGATCTAGTGATCCACGGTAACTTGACCTATGTTGTCTAGTTAATATAGTCCAACACTTTCCAGATAATTCAACTTATGTTGCATAGTTTAACTTCAAGGATTTTGAAGATCTAGTTAATCTACAGTCCCAGTAATCGTCAAAAAATTAATCTAGTCAGCATGTTGCAGTTTATGTAAGTTGTAAGATTGAAAGTCACCTGCACCACTTCACACAGACCATCTATTCAAACCTATGTTGGGAAGTTGATCTTGAGGAAATTCAAGATCTAATTATGCTAGTTAATCCTTAAAAATTCAACGAACGCCAATATCTTATCTGGTTGATCTATAATCCCAGTAATCCTCAAACTATGGCAACATGTTACAGGCCCGGTTGCACAAAAGCCGATGAAAATTTAATCGTGATTAATTTCACGAGAATATTTTTCTAAAAGAAGGCTTCTCTGATTGATTCTCGTGAAATTGATTATGTTTAAAAATTTTACCTGTTTTTGTGCAACACAGTCTATGTTAAAGTTAACCTGCGTCACGTCACGTCACGTCACACATCTCCAATTTGCGCCCGACTTGAAGAGTTTCCACCGAAGCGCGCATGACTCAAACGGAAAAGCGGGGGCGACTCATAGCGCATGCGAGTGCGTGAGAGAGATGGAAAAGGACAGGAATCATTGTGAACGAATGAGTTGAAAAGAGAGGCAACTAGAGAGGTGTGGGGTGATGGGGCACTCACACACACGCATATATATTAGGGGTGGTCGAAAGACGGTCTCTCCGGCTCATCATTTGACGGCAGACAGGCGGACGGCCAGGTGAACTGATCTGCTCTCACCATGACTAGCATGAGACTCGCGCCCGCGATTACTTGCATCTACTTGCTTCTAGTTGCAGCAGCGCTAGCCGACATGGCTTCCGCCAGGAAAAGTAAGTTCCAATAATTAAAAACACTGTTAAAAGTTTTGCAGTCTGCAAAATTCGAGTAGAAATGTAGAGGAGTAAGTTCTAAAAAAACACTGTTTATTTAAAAATCACTTCAATTATTAAACAATAGCAGTGAAAGTTCCTGATGAGGAATTCACTGTTTAATTTTTCAAGTTGTTTGTTGGGGTACAAAAAATTGGCTCATTAGTCTTTAGACTAGATAGCTATAATATTGACGAAAAAATGTTTCTCACTATAGAAGAACTCTGAAAGTCAATGTGAACTGTTAAAAGTCACTTAAAATACAAAAACTCTTTTTAGAAGTTGATGTTCAAAGTCACTTACAATACAAAACTGTGTTAGTATATCAATGTAAGCTGTTAGAGGTCACTTACAATACAAAAAACCTGTTTAGAAATCAATGAGAACTGTTAAAAGTCACTTATGATACAATAGTCCTATTCAGAAATCTATGTGAAATGTCAAAAGTCACTCGCAAAGTCTTTGTTCAACTTTACAAACTTTGCAGCCCTGTTGATAAAGACGAGGCTAGTTTTGAGGAAAGGATTCAAGCGGGTAGGAAATGAATATTTGAGAATAGGGGTTAAGAGAATAATTCAGAGATAATAAAATAGTGTGAAGATGATTTCAAATACTAAGTGAAGTTGATGAAGTTATTGAACGTCTTGTTTAATTACTCAAATCCACCAACAGATTTGTCCTAATCAGTTAAATTATTCCTAAATTGCAGAAAAAAATTTGTGCGAAATTGCAGATAAAATTTTCCCAATCCAGTCATTGAAAGTATTTCATATTGAAAAAAAAAAATGAATTTGATTTAGTGCGTTAAAATAGGGGATAGCAAGAAGTTATGGAAAATCATTTCTCAATGCGAGAATAAACGTTGAAATACTAGCATCAATCTTGGGAGAAAAGTTTTGAAGTTTGGGGAAAAAACCAAGTAAATATCACTCGCCAGAATAAGGAATTTCACAAATTTTCAACAGAGTTTCACAAAATCACTAGAATGGTTTGAATTCTGTATGGACGCGTATTTTCTAGAACTCTTATGTTAATGATGGAATATTGAAAAATTGAGAAAAGAAACAGTAGTTAAGGATAATAATTCATCCAGATATAATATTAGCTGACAAAACCTACTGTGAAGAATTCTATGTATCGTTAGTGTACTTGGAATCGCAGATCGTTATTGAAGTGTAAAATAGTTCAACAAATTCCCTTGAGACAAAATATTTTTATTCTATGGAGTTTTAGACGTTCAATCATTGTTATTTTCAGGAGTAATTATTTATTTGTAAAAAATCAATACAGAAAAGTGTCCTCCATCATAAATAAAATCTTAGGGAAAAGATAGCACTGAAAACACCTGTATAAACCTGTGAAAATCGTTAACCTATCAAACACCGTTGAAAATCTGTATCACAGGCTCTGCAACGAAGTTAGACAGAAAGTGTGGGAAGCAAATTTTGGATTGCGAATCTCTCATTTCGACAACACCTTGAATTTACGCGCCCTGGTTCAACACCACCTAAATGTTTAGCTAGCTTTTCTAACTCAAAGTGAAATGAACTTGGCTTCCCGTAAATAACTCTCATCTTGAAGCTGAATGTTACTTAATCAAGTTTCTCACAAAGTTTGTTCTAGAATTAATAAAGAGAATCAAACCTAGTGACATGGAAAGATTTTGCAGCAAATAATTGAGAAACGAATAAGCACTGGGATTGAAATAACAGAGGAAGTTTGCTAAAGTTTTACTTGGGATATAATGATATCTATTGATTTATTGCCATGTGATATAGTCTACAATATACGATATACGATTTCAGAGCCCGTCTTCATTCAAGGTGTTATTACTACTGTAATTAATTTAGGTGTTATTAATACAATACATTGTATTAAACATTACGTTTACCGATAGTGCGTCCAAAATAAAAGTTTGACGTCCTGTTTCTAAGACGAAAACTCTCCAATATAATTCATCAAAAAAGCAAAAGGATCATATACACAATCAACGATACAAAAAATTCCATTTTCCTGAATTTTCAATAAAATACATAGTGCAGATTTGATACAACAGTCTGACCACTCACACTCAACCGATATTGTAGAATTACAAATTGACCGAAGTTTCTCTATGAAATAGGGTCTACTTCAAACTGCTAGTAGCAATTTTACGGTATTTTTTAGAACTCTATTGTATCAATCATCAATATTGTATTATAGTTTATATTTATCTGGACTAGGTATACAATTTCCGTACAAGAGAAGTCCAACCGAAAATACATAAAAATTGGATTATTACAGTATTTCGTTTCAATCAAAGTGAGTCTGCAACAAAGCATAAGTACAATTTCAAAAAATTTGAATTCTGAGGTGAAATTTCTTAGAAGTTCTCACGTCCAAACTCTTCAAGATTGCTGGCAATCTAAAACAATCTTGGAAAAATATTAAGTTTCTTGACATTGAATCATTTATTGAATCATTATTTTGAACTAGAATTGGCACGTTAGTTTAATACTTCATTTCTCTTAGAATCCATTGATTTTCCATAGGTTTTGGAAATCAATGATGGATGATTGATAATGGTATATAAAAGTATATAATTACAGAATATTCATATTGATGATAATAATATTAATAAAATATTCGTTATCTGGCGGCAAAGCTCAGACGCTTCGATATTTCTATTCTGCACAATCAATCTGGAAAGAACAAAGCTATGATGTTTTTTTGAAACAAGCTTGGATCGAGAAACTTTGATCCTCCCACTTTTCAAGGAACGGTGTGATTCTCCATAAATTTAAGATGATAAGATTCGAATATCACTATTGTCCTGAGTAAAAACACTGTTTGATCGAAACATGATCCAGATAGTATAAAAATACACGTTTGATTATTTTCAATTAATCCTTCAAAAAATAGTGACTCATCAATCTCATTTCTGACACCATTGGCTGGTTTCTTAGAATACTTCGAGACACGGCTACACAATCAGAATGCAAATTCAACATTGTTCTCAACATTGACTTTACAATATTGTTTTCCAGAAAATAACCTCCCACTCGAAAAAACTGAGCTCAAATTTAATTAGCTGTTTGAAAAGCTTGCTAAACAAGAGATCTGCTTCTGTTATTTTTTCTCATTCGCCGTATTAATAACACACCAAGAATGATATCATGTTGTAAGAATGCAACAGTGTGCTCAAATTCAACCCTACTAATTAAAGAAACGTTTGTATAGTTTCATATCGTTGTGACTTCAGAGGTAATGCATCAGATATATGAATAGATCAGCTTAGGTGTGATAATGATATAATAATACAAATTCGAGACTCTAGAAACTCTACAATTCAGCTTTGAATTCGATTCACAGATCATTTCAATAAATTTCTCAACTTCAAAATTACTGAAGTACGGTAAGCATAGATGTAATAAACAAAAGCTAAGCGATCAGTTCAACTCCTCTTCAGTTACACTGAGCATTTACATGGAAATAACATTTCAAACAAAAGATTTTTCAAAAGTTCAAACTTTAAATACCGAATTTGTTGTTGGATGTTTCACTAACATTGTTCTTCTTTCATTTCAAGTAAATTTCATAGTACTAGGTCACCCTAATTTTTTCTCTCCCTCTCAATTTTATGATGAGATTTATTATAAAAATAAAGGATAAGTAACTATTCTTGATACGTGTATAATAAAATAATAGAAGTGTTTGATTCTAGAGGAATTAAGCCATCCCCATACCGTAATGCAAATTAATTTTTCATGTTGTAATTCAAGATACGAACACTTCACATTCGAGGGGAGTCCCTCTGAAGAGCGATTTGAGGTACATTTTTGATACATAGGATATGGTACATACAGTAGTTTTACATTGCTGAGGTACATACGATGAGGTCATAAAATAATTAGCTTGCAAGAGTGAAAAAAATCATGAGTAACATACCGTGTTCTCTAATTTAGTTGCAGTTTCCAGTGTGATAACTTCTTAATGGATTCAGATTGAAGGAAAAAATCATTGCACAAAGCTTTGAGGGGAATATAATGAACAAATAATGATATAAAAAGTGTGTAGATAAAACAAAGTCCCTGGAGGGTTCTTACAAATCTATTACAACATGACATTATCATAATTGATATCTTCATTCATTCACTTGATTCCTCATTTAATATGCATTTCTACCAAATCACTTTCACAACAGCACAGAATTTACTTTTATCCAACAATTTCTTTTATTGCAAGGCTTTCAGACCCCCATTTGTTTCTTGAGTTGAGCGTTTTACGAGTTGTTGAATCCATTATTCAACTCTAGCTTGGATGAAATTAGGTAGGTGAAGATTTGAAGGAGATTACTATATCGCCTGGAGGTCAAACTTTTCTATCCACTACCTGCAAGATTTGCATTAAAATAATACAGATTGGAAGCAGGCAGAGATTAATTCTCCTAGATAATAGGCGAAAGTCAATTACTGAAAATTTCATGATCACTGGAAAATCTCATTATAATGTTAGAACGGATCTTCTCCTGGAAAGAATCTCTAAACAAAGAATGCTTTTGTTCTCAAAATAACTTTTATTGAATATTTACGATCGCATCCGCTAATCTCATTACATATTAGATTGTTTTTTCATGAGATTACAAGTTCTCATGACAATATTATTGATATAATTATTTCCATTTATTCGAAATATTCTTGAAACTTTTAGAAGGATAACATAAGAGACCCTCAATTTACAAAAACTGGAACTTCAATATTGAAGTAAAATCATCAAATTAATATTGATCGAACAAATTTTCACTGATTTCTATGAATAGAATAAACACCCTGCAACAAATTAATATTCTCGCAATAGTAAGTATTAGCCAGAGCAGTCATTATTTTTTCAAAAAAACGTTCATTTTTTCACGAAAACTTAAAGAATTCTTTACTTGACTTTTACTCTCCGAAAATTTCGTATCAAATTACAGAGCTGACTGGACTCACTGCTTTGCTTTTACGAATACTAGGAACTTTTTTCCATAAAGGATGACCGAATAAAATTCTGAGATCTAGTATTCATTAATGCAAGTGCATTCAATAAGTGACTTCCCTGTATGATTATTTTATACAGTCAATCAAATAAATAGTCAACTCTTGACTTCTCATAAAGTAAGTGCATACAATCAGTGACTTTCATGTATGATTATTCTATATAGTCAATTAAATAAATTGTCAACTCTTGACTTCCCGTAAACTACATGGATCCAAATTGAACTAGAATCACACACAAAGAGATTAAAACAATGCACAGAGACCAACTACATTAACTCAATTACTATTTCTCAGTATTTTACCTCGTTCAGTGGATTAATCATCAATAATGTGACTCAACATCAATTGACACGATATTATTACTAGGCAACATACATCATCAGTAACAGGAGACGAGGAATCTAGTGCAAACTATCATTAGGTAGGTTTTCATCCAACTCAATGAATTGACTGCCAACTGGAATTAATGAGACTGTTCTTTGATTGATTCCGCAGGTCTCTAAATCAATGCCACAAAATTACAGAGCTAGCTGAGAATACTCTCCTCAATCCTACATACTCACTTACTCTGTCACACTCTATCATTCTCTCTCTCTCTCATAGATAAAAAAACTCTAATCTAATCTCTCTCCCACACACACACACACCAAATCTCTTTTACACTTTCATTCTCTACCTCTCTTTCTCTTACTTTTTCTCTCTCACACTCTCTCCGTCTTACTCATACTACCACTCTCTCTCTCTCTCTCTCTCTCCCTCTCTCTCTCACTCTCTCTCTCACTTCCACACACTCTCTCTCTCTTTCTTTCTTTCTCCCTCACTCTCTGTGGTGTATGTGGTGACGGCACCTCAATTGCTTAATCGCTTAAAACCTAATGGATTAACTGTTTCACTGCTTTTTCGCCGCTACAATTCAATTACTTGTAATCGTTGTCAAGTACCGAAAATGAAGGTCAGTAGAGCTCTGTAATCAACTTTGTTTCAATGGAATTCTACCCACACCTGGATGCCTTTAAAATGTCCTGAAAGCGTACATTTGTAGAAAATTTTAGCTGAATTTGTAGTGGACACGAGTTGAAAAGTTTATGGCTTTGTCAGTCTGTTTTCAATTGATACTTCATTGATTCATATAACAAGAGTAATTCATCAAAAATGATAGGGAGAGTGAAAACAAGTTGAAAAAAGATAAAAGTGTTACATTTCTAGGAGCCGATTGGAAGTAGAGTTATCTAATTTTGATGAGTTTATGAGTTTCAAATAGGTAATACTGAAAAGGCAATACAATTGAATATCTATTTATTCATTTGAAAATTTAAATATGTTGAATCCACAAGTACTGAAGAGGAAAATTTTGTTTAGGATATTCCTAAATGGTGGGAGAATGAAAAGCTCTTCAAGATGGAACAATGAACGATCCCATTGATTCATCGATAAATTTTGAATAATAATTGTTACTTAATTGGAAAATAATTGCTACAAAATACTGTATTTTTAAATATTGCTGCTATGCAATATCAAACAAGAATGACATAGTGATTATAACTAATCCACTAATCAAATCCTGTATTCATGGAATCGTTAATTTTGCTCTCTCCGAGAGAGCTGCCTCAAACCACTCAGGAATATTTGAAGAATGAATCTTCTGAATAAAAACGTTATGATACTGTCAAAACCATTAATTTATTAAAACAATTCCAGCTTCGGTTGTTACACCATCATAAATCTCTAGTAAGCCGAACTGAATTTCTTGTTGTCAACGGTTTCCATGACCATATTTGGAATACTTGAGCGTGTCTAGTCGCTCGGCCAATGACAGTCGAGGAGTCAAACTGGACATTCATTTGTCAACAGAATAATGACCAATCGGAGTGCTCCGCTCACACAATTTATAATCTGTTGCTCGATATTTAAGCTTCCTGTTTACTGGAGATTTATAATGGTGTAACAAACGTAACTAGTATAATGGGACGGTTTTACAACAATAACAGTAACTCAGTCGATTTTCAAATTGTGTCGATAAATTAAATGGTTTTGACAATATCAATTCGGTCTCATTCAATAAATTCATTCTCAAAATATATTGATGATGGAGAAGGAAAAGCTTTAAAGCTTTCTTGAAGATAAAACAATACACCTTTCTATAAATGTAGGATTACATCAGTGGATTCGAGATAATGACTGCATAAGTCTTGTTTGATATATAAAACATGACATCCATTCAAAAATTCAAGTATTTTTTACAATAATTTTTCAATGAGTCAAATAAGTTGATGAGAACAGCCACAGTAGATCACTGATCAATCACTTGTGACATTACACAAAGGGTATCTTAGTTACCTGTCATGAAATGACTTCCAAAAACTTTGAATGTTATCCAATAATATTAATTATGATTATTTACAACCGTTAATAATCTACAAGATGAATAATAGTAACTTTGGTGCGATCGTGCATATTGATAATGTAATAATATCCTTTGTAATTATTGAATGCAAGGAATTAAAAAATATTATGTTACTCATGAACTTTCAAAATATGATACAGATAAGATGCAAACTACCCTCGAACTAGTTGTTTGAATGCTCCAATTATATTCTGGATAATGATTTTTTGAAAAAAGTTGTGGCCTACTAGAGAATGAATTATTAATTTGAAAATAAATTTATTCTATACATAAAATATATGTAGCATAATATGTGGTTCAATTGTCAATTAATTGTAGATAATGAGTTAATTTGAAAAGATCAATGCAAAGGGAGCTCAACAAAACTGATTGTCTCCTATCAAAGCCTATTCAGATAATTTGCACGAGGAGTTAATTAAGCTCTGTCTTAATACAGGGATTTCATCAAGAAGTAATTATAATATAAACCCAATAATAGAAGAAGCTTTTGCATGCTTAGCATTGTTAAGTGTGTGTGTTCAATCTCAGAGAAAGAGAGAGATAGAGAGAGAGATAGAGAGAGAGAGAGAGAGAGAGAGAGAGAGAGAGAGAGAGAGAGAGAGAGAGAGAGAGAGAGGGAGTGGAAGAGAGGGAGAGGATTGAATTGAATAATCGCCTCTTTTAAGGGCGGAGTTGGGACTCTACGTCCTCTCTGCCACACAACCCTAAAGAGAGAAAGTAAAAGAGAGAGTGTGTGAGAGAGAATCATGTGACGCAATACAACCACCTAATAACTTAGAATCTCGAAAACGTCTTGAAAGCTGAGTAGAAGCTGAAATGGAACGCGATTCATCGTGGATAAATATGGAAAGCTCTCTGACTTGCAAGGAGCGGAGAGAGTTCGAATCGTTTGAGAGCTCTTGAACCAGTTGTGAGAGCAGTTCGGAGTTTGAGCTCTCCATTTCACCGACGAGTCACTTGGTGGATAGGAGGGCACTTGACAATTACGCTCGATGTAGGCTACTCGATTGATATTTCGATTAATTGCTGCTACTCTAGCCGGTCATCTCCATTCTCCTGGGATTGTTTCGATTGCTCGTATCCAAATTGATTGTTTCGAAATGAATCGAAATTGATTGAATCATTCGTTTTTGGCTTATTGGTCGCGGATCTGACTGATAAAGGTATCATTATCAATTGAAAAGTTCTGATTCCTAGGTAACATAATGCGATATGTTCAAAGTACAAGAGAAGGAAGAGTTCAGATCTGAAAATATATTTTTTTAACCCCTACCAGGTGTCTACAATATTTTCAAGTTTTAAATTTTCAAACTGAAGATGACATCATAGAAAAACGAAACTATAGAGATGATTTACTTCATCTCCGATGACACCATAGAGGAACGAAACTATAGAGATGATTTACTTCATCTCTGATGGCACCATAGACTGTGTTGAAACATGTATGTAATTTTTCAAATAAATTCGTGATATTTCTAGACAACATTCCAGTGTTTCCATCATGAAGGATAAATATCACTACATCTATTAACAACAGTATCTGAAGAAGAGTTCATTCGAGAAAAACTTAAATTCTGATGAGATATCATGAAAATCATTAACACAGGTAATGCAGAGAGCAGAATTACATGCAATAGGCTTCCAATATTAGCATAGGAGTACTAACCCGAAAGAAAGCGAGACATAGGAAGACTAAGAAAGAAATAAATACAAGTACTGGCTAATAGAGACCAATCCTTGTGAGATGATGATGATGTATCTGTGGGAGGAGGATTCAAAGGAAATTCGTTGACAATTTTAAGTCATCATTTTCACATATTTATTGAAATATACTCCTCTCTAATATAAAATCAATTCAAAAACACATGTTGATATAAGATGTGTACAGAATTATGCGCCACGAACACGTGCATTTTGCTTTTCATCAGCTGATGCTATGCTTATTGTAACTGTTTCTGTACAGAAAAATCTGGTGTGGCGCACTCACACAACTTTCCTTGCCGTTATGAAAATTGATCACCTGACGCTAGTGTTCCCGCGCATCTCAAGTCTACTATTCAAAGATTTGAGCCAGCTGGTGACAGGGCAATAACGCTGGTGACACACGAGGTCTGCTATCTCTTCATAGTGAATCTTTTAATAGAATCAACAGTTGCCAACTGTTTGCAATTGGATGATCACATTTTCTCGAATTTCGAGCTTATTTTTAATTTTAGGTGAAAATATTACTGAACATTGATTGTAGAGATTCTCATGCTCAATCTATTCCACTTTTTTGTTCAAATTGTATCTGAAGCCTGATAATTGAGAGTCTAAAATCAAACTTTGCATAGATCGGGCGGAGCTCCTGAAATTTTTACAGATATAGGACTTGTGGCAGTTGATAGAGCTTATCGATGACTATTTCGGGTATAACTTTAATCAAAATCGTTGGAGCCTTTTTTGAGAAAATCGCGAAAAACCCTGTTTTTGACAACATTTTTGCCATTTTAGCCGCCATCTTGAATCGCATTTGATCGAAATTGTTCGTGTCGGATCCTTATATTGTAAGGACCTTACGTTCCAAATTTCAAGTCATTCCGATAATTGGGAGATGGGATATCGTGTACACAGACGCACATACACACACACACACACACACACACACACACACACACACACACATACATACAGACCAATACCCAAAAACCACTTTTTTGGACTCAGGGGACCTTGAAACGTATAGAAATTTAGAAATTGGGGTACCTTAATTTTTTTCGGAAAGCAATACTTTCCTTACCTATGGTAATAGGGCAAGGAAAGTAAAAAGTTAGATTGATATAGATATAATAGCCATAGCATTTACTAC
This sequence comes from Nilaparvata lugens, assembly GCF_014356525.2. Taxonomy (NCBI): domain Eukaryota; kingdom Metazoa; phylum Arthropoda; class Insecta; order Hemiptera; family Delphacidae; genus Nilaparvata; species Nilaparvata lugens. The sequence goes on from NC_052511.1 coordinate 17,078,912, forward strand.
TGTAATTAAAAGGGGTTGAAAGAATTGGCTAACTTGGAATTAGCTGACTCCATGTTTAACTGCCGTATGAATCAAAACTGCTCTGATCATATGGTATTGATTCATATGGCGAGTCAGCGAATTCTGAGTTGACCAATTCTATCAACCCATTAAAAGCGGAATGCGCGTGTTCGTGGTGCATGAGCCTGCACGCACCATAACATTGTGATTGAAATATACTCTTCTCCAATACGAAACTCGGAATTTTTAAGATTTTTGTAATTATTTGTTTGTTCAAATGTTCAAAAATTTATCAGTATTCATGAATTTATAATATTGGTATCCATGGAGAAATTTATATGCTGCAGGTTACGATAACAAATTCGGAGAGATTTCAGGTCACTATTGGATTATTTATGATCTGACAGGGAACCCCTCTCATATAAATTATTCAGTAGGGATGGACTGTGATCTTCAATCGTTCTGAAATGTCTGATTCAAGAAATGTATATCATCATTCAAGCGAGTAGCATGAACCGAAGTGCGAATCAAATATGCGGAAAATTGCGTAGTAATATAAAATAAAATACCTGGAGTGTGATAAAAGAACTTAATAGGGGAGGAAAGAAAGATAAGCCTGCTGAGATTTGGGTGGAAATAAGTCTCAACAAAATGTGAGAGTCATCATCATACATCATACACTGGACATTATTGAGTTATAACATTCTCTCAGTCTTCTGAAATCACTCATCTCTTCATCTCTCTACCCTCATTCAAACCTTGAAAAACAAACACATACCTGATGGAACTATTTATCCAATTTATACTACTATATTGCTTGAACAAATCTTCAGAATTGCTCAATAATTGATTTCTCATGGACTCATGGATCAATAATTAATTTATCGTGAAGTTTACTTATTTCTTATAAATAAAGATAGAAATATTCTGCTTCCGATTTAGATCCAGCATCCCCAAAAACCATAGAGGGAAGTCAGATTTCCGAGAATACCCTAAAATAAGTGACTTTTGGTCACTCTTTTACTTTTGGTATATATTTTTATAGTGCTCAAGGTCTCTAAAGCAAGGTGTCACGTTAGGGTGGGCACACTAGAGTTAGTCAATACAAGACTAGTCACGATTAGTAACAATACTTCACATTTTTGCTTATGACGCAACACACACTGATTAGTCATTGCAATTAGACATGTCTTCATAAGCAACCATGTGAAGAATCGTGACTAAACGTGTCTTGTCTTGTCTTGACTAACTGGGTTGTGCCTAGCCTTAGCGTTTACGATGTAATTGGACCCACTTTCATGCCCTTTGCGCCGAAACAATAGATGGCAAAGTTGGAAAATTCGCTCAACAAGCTAGCACAGCTCGTCGTTTTGTTGTGATATTGCAAATTGCCAGAATGGAAACTAGGCTTAATTAGTAGTGGAGGATAAGGATAATGTTCGTTTAAGTCCGAGCTCACAGTGAGCTTTCAAAATACAGAACTCTAATAGGAAAATGAGAGAGTCATTGAATCAAAATACAAACAAATGATGAAATTAGAGGCAGTTTGCGTAGAAAGTTGAGCTGAATTTTCTAGCTCAATGCCTTACCTGATGAACCAGCATTAATAAATCATCAGTCAAAACAAGCCTGAGATTAAAAGCCGGCCATCCCAGAGGCATAATCATAAGAAAAGAAGCAAGAGGCGAAATTTGAATGAGATTGTTTCAGTGCTGATTTCGTGAGGACGTGCAAAGACTGCCGATGTTACTACGCCAGATTGAATAAGGAACAGAAAATAGTTTCATTAGGAATGGGGAACGAAATTTTCCAGCTGTGAATCAATCTTTTGACGGAGAGGTTTTTTCTGATACGATCCCCAAGTCGTGGGAGCCAATTTTCGTTTCAAAGTTGATTACTTTTCCATTTCACCATCAGCACCAAGTGGCTTGTAGTGATACGATTGGAAAATTACGAGTGTTTACATTCAGGGCCGGAGAATAATTCAAACCGAAGTTGAAATGTCAGCGGAAAATCGTTGGAACTTTTTATCGCGTGTGACTGTCAAGTGGTGTCTCATCAAGTAGGGTTTAAGTTGCTCTTTTCGAGTCAACTGTGTCTCTATCAACCAGCAATCAATTGAAGAATTGCATCACAGCATTGATTTCATTCTCAGTTTTTCCATTGAGTTGTTATCATTGTGCGCTTCTGTTGACATTAAATGTGTGGGTTGAATATTGACTGTTTTCAAATCGATTACAAGTTTCCGTAGAACGATTGGAAAATCAGTACATAGTTTTCAGATAGGACTCAACCTTGAATGATTAATTCATCAAAATCTATTTTCGAACACTCTTGAGTTCAAGCTATTGATGGAAATTGATACCAGAGAGAAGGTATATATTATTTTATCTCTGTTGGTACCTTCCCCACCCATTGAACGTTCGAAAAAATGGGAATATGTCATGCTAGTAAATAAAGGACAATGATGAACGAAAATTATCTTGATATTGTCAAACCCAAAGTGATCTGAGATACAGTATCTTAGAACAAGTTTCCAGCATCTATAGAGACAGTTTTAACTTTCAATCAATTTTCAGTAATTGAAATCTTTGAGTTTGAAAATCTGAACTTCCAGACTTTAACCACAATCTTTATGTTGAATCTTAATCCCAATATAAACAGAGGTAAATGATTAAATTGGGATACTATTTTCGGTTGTTACACCAGAATCAATCTCTAGTAATCTGGAAGCTTAAACATTGAGCAGCAGAATATAGAGTGCCGTTAACGGCTCTCATGATCATATTTGGGCGTGTCTAGTCTCTCGGCCAATGACAGTAGAGCTGAACATTCATTCGTCAACAGCTATCGGCCAATCGTAGTGCTTCACCCACAGCCACGCAACAAAATATTATGTCACTCAATGTTTGAGCTCTCAGTTCACTAGAGATTGATAATAAGTGTAAAAACCCAAATAGTACCATATATTAATCATTCACCTATGCTAACATGAAGATTGTGATTTAAAACTCGGAGTTCAAACTTTCAAACTTGAAGATTTCAATTACTGAATATCAAACACTGCCTCTAAAGATGTTAGGAACTTGTTTCTATTATGTAAATTTGATTACTTGAATATATCAATTACATAGGAAATAGCACATAAATAAGTCATCCACACTATAGAATAGAATAAATTCCCAACAGAAGTGAAGAATATACTGTCGACATGAAATGGTGATGAACGATGTATTAGAAAATAAAGGGATTTTCAAGAACAGCAGTCAACTGATTTTATTCCTGACAAGGGAGGCGAAAGTTTCAAGACAATTCAACGGTTTTGGAATAATTTCAGTTTATTCAAACTTCCCGTCTACAAATTGGAAAGTAAGTTTCAAACTTTAGATTGAATGAATTTGTTCTACACAAAAGGGTGAACAGAAGGGTTTGTACATTTTAACGTGATTACATCAAGGCTGATTTACGACTTTGTTTCACTCCATGTCTTGGAGAAAAAGTACGGCTAGAGGAATTCTGCAAATTCTGGTTGATTGAATAAATTTGAGTGTGTTCATGAACAGTTTTCTCAACTTTAAAGGTGTTTCTTCTCGCTCAGGATGACATGCGATTTGTGGGTTTGAAAGTCTAACTTTCAATTTTCGGGTATAGGCCTATTCATACTATTAGCATTTATTTTACATCATTCAACTTTTAAACGTAATTATATGAGAAGAGTAGCAAAACAATTATATGAGAAGAGTAGCAAAACAAAAAAAAATTGAAATGATATTGTAAAAACATATTCTTTCCAAAAATTTTGATAAATTTGGATAGGATTGGTATTGTTGAGTTATTGCTAGAAAATACAGGAAGATTCATAGTATTATGAAACCCTCCTTATTCATAATTGATTCCTTCCAATATAAATTCATTAATGTTGAATATAACCATTCTGGGATTAACGAGGATCTCAAAGGTTTCTCCAAAACACTGATTTTTCCATTTTCAAAGTGCATGAAACAAAGAAGGCGCCAAATATTAAAATTAAATTGAAATGTTAAAACCCAAACCCTAAGAAATAACGGAGTTTAAACATCTAAGCTTGATCTTAAAATAATTTTGAGATTAAACTCTCTCAAGTCAACGAGAATATGAACAATATATATTATTCACAATCTACATATTGAATCACCAATTAGTATAATTGAGATTAATTCCCACACATCAGTGACAGTGAAAGTAACTGCCTCAGTGAGAATAATTTTATTTTCATGAGTTCTGATTGGAGTATTCCCACTCAGCACGGCCGAGCGAGTGTAAATAGTCCCATTAGAAATTATGGGAATGATATTCTCATTGTACCGGACACTTTCACTGTCAATGATATGCGATAATTCAGCTTTAGCCTTCATATTGCAATTCGGATTCTGATGAGATAATTACAACCCTTATATTTTACTAAATTTTACAATGTGACCGTCACAATGAACTTTGAACTTTACAAAAATTTTCTTGCTGAAATTGCAAATTTTTCTAGGTTAAGTAAAACAGGAAGCTGCCTGACAAACCTCCGAAATTCTAAGCTTGGAATTCACGAAGAATTTCCAAATCGATACCGTGATAAAAGCAGGGAGAGCATTTCAAACCTTGTTGAGGTATGTGAGATCCTCCCCAGATGAATGAGACGAAAATCAATGGGACGTTGGCAGTTCAAATGGTGTTACAACGGAGAATGAAGAAGATACTTTTAAAAAGAAGACACATTTTGTTACCATACTCTGATGCATCCATTGAAGGATGTAGGATATGTGGAGCAATGTATATAGTACCTAATACAATAGAATCCATCTAAGACTATCCATGCTCCAGAATAAAATTGGAACATCCGGTGTTGTCAGGAGGAATTTTCGTGCTGGATTATAGGGATAACGAATGCATCTACCTTGCCTAGAAAACAAAATAATCCTTGAATCCTTGGTGAGATACGGAGAAATAAAAAACGTACATTTACAGCAATATTGGGCCAATATAATCTAGGATAATCTACAATGTTCTCACTAATACTACAATGAAATAAGAAAGATTTTCATCCTCATAAACATAATTACTAATGATAATGGACAAGCCTTCTCAAAATGTTCTTTCTCAATGAGTATTTTCGGACCAGAAATGAGAAATGTGAAAAGCTTGACATACGGTACACATAACCTTTTGGACTTCATTAAAGGAATAGTAGTGCTTTACCGGTTTTCTAACAACATTGATAAATTCAAAATTATTGTTATTACTTGTCAATTATTGTCAAGGGGTATTGTCGGACCAGAAATGAGAAATGTGAAGTGCTTGACATTCAGTACACATAACCTTTTGGACATAATTAAAGGAATAGTACAAGCTAAGCTCAGTTTTCCTCTTCCAGATTATGAGAGATTTTCAGATTATTGTAGATCATTGTAATAATTGTATTGTTGAATGATCGATTGATTAATATAAACAAGTATTGAAAGAAAATCCAAATCAAATACTGTAAATCACCCCGAAGACCTCTGCTACTACAAACTATGACTACAGGGTAAACAGCTTGATGGAAATTCGATGAGCGCTACTATACGAAAATTATTTGTCAGCCCGGTAATTTCCTTCTGTAGAATAAATACTCCCCACCTAGAAACACGTCTGTGTCAGGAAGGGTTCTCAAAACTGTTTCAATAAATATTCGCTTTGTATTGGAAATCAATAATTTATCGTTGAAATAACAATATGAGTTGAAATCATTACAAATACGTGAATCAACACGCAGCTCTGAGAATGATGTTTTGTGATAAGGATTCATGAAAAACTATATATGTCGTACGCGTAAATACTATAACCATATTTGTAATCTGTAAACCTATAAGTTTCGTTGCATCAAAAATATTATTCAACAGAAGTTGATGAATGATGTGTTGCTGGTATTTCAAGTCCAGGGCTTGAATAAACATTGTAGATGGAATATCAATCCAGAGAGAGGTGAAATACAGTAGAATCATAGAGGTGGTAGAACTGAATGCTTGTCCTATTAATTTTGATAAATTTCATAGCTGAATGTTGTGCTATTAATTTTGATAAATTGAGAAAAACTGAATGTTTGTGTTACCGCATTAATTTTGATAAATTTGAAGTTATTCATAACTGGGCTGTGAGGTCACCAACGCCAATAAAATCCTGTTGATAAACTACTCATTGAGAATGAATAAATGACAAAAAATCTCTTTTTACTATAAAACCCAATTTGAATTCATAATTATAATTGACCGAGCGAAGTGAGGTCTAAGATTCAAGTCGACGTTTTAGCATTTCTCTTAATGTTTAAATGTTTATATGTTGCGCATTTACGGCGAAACGCGGTAATAGATTTTCATGAAATTTGACAGGTATGTTCCTTTTTTAATTGCGCGTCGACGTATATACAAGGTTTTTGGAAATTCTGCATTTCAAGGATAATATAAAGGAAAAATGAGCCTCCTTCATACACCAATATTAGAGTAAAAATCAGACTATAATTATTCATCATAAATCAGCTGACAAGTGATTACACAAATGTGTGGAGAAGCCAGTCTATTGCTGTATTTCCATAAGGTCTATAGTTTCAGGTACTTGTGGATGAGAATACTGCGTGAGGTCTACTGTTCATAGAACTACTAGTCTATATGAAATTAGTAAACTCCACGATAAATTAATTATTGATCCATGGGAAATAAATTGAGCAATTCTGAAGATCTATTCAAGCAATATAGTAGTATAAATTGGATAAATAGTTCCATCAGGTATGTGTTTGTTTTTCAAGGTTTGAATGAGGGTAGAGAGATGAAGAGATGAGTGATTTCAGAAGACTGAGAAAATGTTACACCCTTGTCTTAGACCCTAAAACCTTGTATATAGGTTTTTGGAAATTTTGCATTTCAAGGATAATGTAAAAGGAAAAAGGAGCCTCCTTCATACGCCAATATTAGAGTAAAAATCAGACTATAGAATTATTCATCATAAATCAGCTGACAAGTGATTACACAGATGTGTGGAGAAGCCAGTCTATTGCTGTATTTCCGCAAGGTCTATAGTTTCAATCAGGTACTTGTGGATGAGAATACTGCGTGAGGTCTACTGTTCATAGAACTACTAGTATTTTCTTCACTACCTATTATCCTAATAAACTTGACACTCCGTTAGCATCACGATTTCTTTCATTTCAAAGTTAATAATATTGAATCTACTTATCGTTTTATTTGCATTCTCAATGTTTGTCATGTGAATACCATCCCAGTTAATCTTCTAGTATCATCCTAGCTTCTAGATTTCCGAAATCAATTAACTTTCACAGTTCAATTATTGGAATGAAGCATTAATGCAATTTTCGTCAAATAACCAATGCGAAAAGTTTCAACATACAATCAGCATACAGAATAAAGCACATCCTCTCACTATAGTTTCAATGAACCCAGCCCTGCATGATAGAGCATACGTATATTTCGTTTGATCAGAAAAAGTCGTGTTTAAAGTTTATTATAAATTTTCTATCTCCATTTTCCTTTTATCCTATGTTATTCACATGATTTTGTTTGAACTCCTATAATCGATTGACCTTCGATATCCTCATGATGGGATAAATGGAATGACTGATATGAGCTTTTCAATATCGCTCACAGTATCGGATCACAACTCAATATTAGCAAATCATATAACTTGTGTCCTATTCGAATCGCAATTGAAAGTTTCATGGTCACAACTCTCAGAGACTGAATTTTAATAATGCTGAAAGCAGTAGCAGTCAAGTATGCAACCCTGTAGCAGATCTTTATTCTTTCATGGCATCACTGTTATGTAATATTTCTATCTCTTGTTACATCATTATATCAATCTTCAGTGAACTGAGAGCTTCAACATTGAGCAGCGGAATATCGTGCATTGGTAACTCGGGCGTGTCTACCTTCGACCAATGACAGTAGTGTTTAGCCGTCATTGGTCAACAGTTAATGGCCAATCGTAGGGCTTCAACCATACTATAAATTCTCAATGTTTCAGCTTACCGTTCACTAGAGATTGATAATGGAGTAAAAATTGTGACTAGTATCTTAAATTGTTTTAATAAATTAGTGGTTTTGAGCTAATAATCTACCTTTAATTTACTTAGTTTTGAACTTCTGACAATATCAAATATCAAGTAGTTTTAATTCAATCATGACTAGTATCTTAAATTGTTTTAATAAATTAGTGGTTTTGAGCTAAAAATAATCTACTTTCAATTTACTTAGTTTTGAACTTCTAACAATATCAAATGTCAAGTAGTTTTAATTCAAATTCTATAAAACGCTAAATAAATCATGGAAACCCCACGCGCTTATTAAATTACAGCATATTATATCAAATTCCGGATCCCTCAACAATATTTTTGTTCAAAACGGACTTTTTTGAATTGTAGCTAGAATAAAATACTGTAAACCTTTCCCTTATTACTCCTCACATTTTGAATTGCCCAGCAATCTATTTTCATACCAAAGAAAAACGACTAAAGTAGCAAAAAAAACGAAAATTTCAGGCTTATTTTCCAGAATCCGCTTAAAAACATAAACAATGCGATTGGCGAATATTCTCATGGAATTGTTATTTCAGGTGCCACAGACCAAGCAATTTGGAACACGTTTTGTTTTGAAAAGGTGTTCGTCACTGATAAACAACAGAGAATAGCTGTTCACATCTAGCATATCTTTTTGAATGGCTCAAAACATTCATTTCATCAGAAAGCAAGGTTCTGGTCGAAGCTTGGGGTTTCTATCGACCGCCCCCTGTAAAAGGAGTATTGATTTTATTCTAATAGTCACCTAAAATCGAATGTTTATTTTCTATTTCACGAATAGAATAGAATAGAATACAAACATAAACTACTTGTTAGACAGTATCTATCAGCATCTGTCTTGACAGTATCTATAGATAGTAGCCTACAGACAGTATCTGTCTTTTCAATCAAATTTCTTTCATACTCGATGCACATGTATTTTACACTCTTGTTAACATTATCGCTCTCCTATCAATCATAAAAGAAGCCTTGCCTTCAAAGATAAAAAGACACATAGTACACATTTCAACTATTTTCCACACATAGTCTAGTTCATATTTGTATGAAATCGGAGTGAGAAAAGACAACCATTGTGCCTATGGTTACCCACTAATTCTAGTGCCATTTGCACAGTGTCAGTTTAAACCAAATTTCACAACAGGATTTTTTAACAGGATTAAATCCATTATCAAGTCTCTTTCGTTGTAATGTGGCTCATGAGTTCAAGCCACAGCTGATTGAATTCAGTTTAAGCTTACGGCCCTAAGTATACATCAGTATGTACAGTTCATCATACTGAACTAAACTACAGATTAATCTAATTGAAGATAACTATCTATTTATTTATTTATTGGATAAAGTATACAATACAGTAGTCGGGAAAGAAAAAAAGAGTCTATTGCACGAAACTTCTTCAATTTCCTAATTTTGTCTTAAATTTGTCCAAATATTATGTAGGTTATGTCAATTTTTATTTATAAACTGAATATACAAATCAGAATAAAACCAACAATTAGTTGATGATTTTGAAAATATGAAATCGTTTCCATTCAATGTGAAGATAATGTCTTTTCTAGACATAAGAAGGAATAAAAATAGTGATTTGTATGATTAAGACCAAAATAAAATGTATAAATAATGTTACGAAACTAAGGGTGAGTGAGAATAAGTTGATACAATAAATCTTAAAAGAGGATATCCTGAAAAATCAAGAATTGTGTGGAGAGATAGTATCAGAAAAGGGCTGAACCTATACATCTTATCAGGGAAGAGCGTGGAAAGAAAGAGGTGATTCAATGGTCTAACTAATGAATATTACTCTCTCTTATTTACTGAACAGAATCTCCTAATGGTTTCTCCATTCAACGAATAAATTATCCTGCTAAAAAATTGTACTCATTGCTTTCGACTGAGAAAGAAGCTATTCAATTTAGTATCCACCTATTTTCCTGTGCATAAAGTTGATCGTTTACAACAAGTGATCGATTCATCGATCCATGAACTAGCAACTATGAAAGTATTGAAGGATGTTGAACAATTTCTATGCAGCCTGCAGACGAATAAATAATACACCTACGCATAAGTTTGAATTCAAGGCAACGAATTCATTATCCTTTATTGATAAAGTAATCTAATCTAATACCACAGAGAAGTATATTGTTTTCATCTGTGGGAATTCTCATCACAATCATTCATGCATTAAAATAATAAATGATTATTACTATTACCCAAGCATTAATCTATGATTAGATTTACGTTATAACCTCAGCACTTACCCAACATTGGTTTGCTAGTCTGTCATTAGGGATAGCTGTTGAGGTTATTATTTTAAATTATTTTAAAGTCCGCACTACTGAATTCTATATTACGAAATTAAGAAATATAATGAAACACCAAAATATGTTATCTCAATTCAAAATCTCTATAATTATATCTTGAAAAATATAATTTCTCGATGAATAAAAAGTATTAAATGAAAAAGACTATGAAATTGTCAAAAAAACAAAGATTTATTGATACGAGTACTTAGAATGACCGGTTTCGGTTATTACACCATTGTCAATCTCTGATAAACTAAAGAAATATAATGAAATACCAAAATATTTTATCTCAATTTAGAAATCTATAATAAAATCTTGAAAATATATCTTCTCGATGAATAAAACATATTTATCAGAGATTGACAATGGTGTAATAACCGAAACCAGTCTTTCTAAGTATCAATGAATCTGTGGTTTTTTGACAATTTCATAGCCTTTTTCATTAAATATGAATAATCACCACAATATCAACTTCTCAGCTACACAAAAAAAAATAAAAAGTATTTGAGATCGAATTGATCAATCTTAACAATATTCATCAATTAATTTTAAATCACCTAGCCTAGACTGGGATAACTTAAAACATATTTATCTACTGTGGAAGGTGGTGGAAATATAAAACTTGACAACTCTGCCATCCTACCCACTGACTTTATAACGTGAACATCATAATAGGAATGATACGGGTATCACCCTTGGAAAGAAACTCTTGCGCATTAAAATAATGGGCCGACCTTTGATACATAGCCGACCCTTTACCCACCTACATGGACCCTCTGTCTTGTTTGCCCGACGTTTGTTTGTTGCTTGCGGATTTAAGTGGAAAGCCGGTGACTTCCGAGTGGAAAACCTTTCATGCATGTTGGATTCGGATTAGCGGTCGTCATGCCTTCCGATTCGCTGAAAGGGCTCTGGTCAGAAGTTTGAATGTTTTATGACAGCGTCCAATATGAATCAAGGTTGCTCCACATACTTCGATATATGCTGTTGCTGTCTTGGGGATAACAGCTTTAAAATGCTGAATCCCAAGCTTACATGTTCCATGCGAGCCACCTGTTTACACTATACTTATTCTATAAAGAGTAATTTTTATTCTGTATGAGGGGCCAGTGTTGAAAATTGATAAAGGTTATTGGGGGATAACTTTAAATTCAAAGGAGTAAAATGATGTACCAGCATTCGTGGTTACTTATCATCCTCAAATCTTTATTTTAAATTGGGAAAATACGGTATGGAATTGATTAAAATTTTCTTGGAAAGTAACTTCTTTCTCTATTCATAAAAAGTGAAGTTATTATTACTCTTCATTCAGTAGGTTAACCCACAGAGAAAGAAACATTCCTCTTAAGCTGGGTTTACATCAAAGTTATTAACAAAATGTTAATAACTTAATCCTAATAGATTCTATTAGATTGAACGGAACTTGACAAACACATATGTTCATCATGTGTATGATAAGCTATGTTCAATCTAATAGAATTTATAAGGATCAAGTTATTAACATTGTGTTAATAACTTTGGTGTAAACGCAGCTTTACTTTGTGGCTAACCGTAGTTCTCACGATTTTCATATTTGCTTCATGCCATGAGCCTGTCATCATATTTCTGTAATTATGCTTGTCAATAGTCTTTAGGTAAATTAATTATAATATTGATAAAAAAAATTATAATGTTCTTTATCTGTGATGTTTTTATCACTGTTGCTTGTTATCCTGTTTTTATCACTGTTGTTTGTTAATGAATAAAAGTTCAGCTAATGGAGGTTTCCAATACTATTTTCCTTATTTGATGCTATGAAATTTATCATCTTATCTCAACCTCATTCATCCAACCTTATTAAGGACCAATTATTCAAATGAGGGTCTTTTTGGTAATAATTAGTGATAACGTTTTTCCTTCTCCTGATCAAATGAATTAGTAATCAATAGAATGTATAATGAATAAAAACTACTGATATGATTAATTACGCTTCATGGATAATGATTAATGCATAACGGATATTGATAAATAAATTATGATGATGATTCTTGAGTATGTAACAATGATTGAAGAGTAATGAATCATCATGTATAATAATATTATTTAGTAATGAGAAATGATTACTTGTCATATTCCCCTAATTCATATCCACTGCACTATTAACTTCTCAGATTATAGAATATGTTGAATATGTTGACTCTTCAGATTACATACTATACGTGCTAAAATTGTAAGCTACAAGTAGAAAAATCCCTCTAGAAATCTCACTAACTCAATCTTGTCTCTTGTTTCAACAAGTACCTAGGCCTATAATAATTTCTATTGGATAAATATTTTCAACTCTCATAATAATGGAAGTAAGATAATGTGGATCTCTCGTTATGATTCTCCTAGATTCTTGAATCGAGTTATTTCATTAGGTCTGTTGATGTTTCTAAATTCTAATACCGTACTCATGGTACGTTCCTAGTGGGAATTATGTTATCACGTTACTTCTCGGTTCATTGTGTCAACTTCTGAATAGTTTGTTGTTACCAGGTGAATGGCTCATTTCCCAGCATGAATGTTCCTGCTTCTCTTCTCCAGCACTTCTTGCACACTTCTTGCACTTAGCAAGACATGAACTTCATTCAACCACTTCGAATATGACTCTTTCCCAACAAGTTCCAGTTGCAGAGCCACGTTAAGTTCTACTTCATTGAAATAATCTTCATATCTACCTGAACTCAAACAATATACAACTCAACAATGCACTCAGTCTAGTACGATGAATTTACCACTTCTGAATAAATCAATTAACACTTCAAGTTTAATCTACAGTCTGAGATCTTGGTTCTTAGACTTCATATTCATATAAATATAATTCCTCTGTAACTAAAGCATAATATACTCAAGGGGGACATACTGAGATTACTGAGTTACTATTCTATTCTTGTGAATTTCAAAATAGGACAATTTGAAAACCATACAAACATAATAAACACAATAACTTTCAAAAAGTACTCAGATGGACTCACCATAGCGAATTTGTAGAAGTTATTCGGTAATCTTGGAACCATCGATCTGAAAAATAGAAAACTGATTAGAGTAACTTTCAAAAGTTATCTTTTCACATCATAGAACAATAGTTGATATCTTATTCCAAACCAGACATTGTGTGGAAATAATAACGTAGATCTAAAATATTTATTAATTTCATTTATAATACAAAAGGTACAAGCTCAAATCATATACAATGATTGAGAGAGGACAACAGGCTCCAAAACCGCCCCTCTCTCAAATTCTCATCAATAGAAGATTCCAAAAAGTAGTTTTACAATAAGGTATACGTATAATAGAATAGAACAAAACTATTTATCAAAATATTCAAATTTCTGAAACAATAGATTCAATGATTGAACTGAGCGTTGAGTAAGAAAGATATCCAATAAAGAAACGAAGCAATAGATTCAATATGAATTAATTATTATGATTCAATTTCAGAACATTTTAAAAATGACAGATTTTGTAACACAACAAGATCTCACTAACATTTGTCTTACATCGATAGCCTATCTCTCAATATATGATATGAGATATAATCAATATGAGATATGTCAATGAATGAATTTTGAGATATGATATATCAATTACAATATAGTCAAGATTCAAGATTTTATTCGCCATTAAGTGATGCTATTAGCGAACAAAAGGACTTAGTCACTAATCTATCAAGACATATAGTTTAGTCGAGTTGATGAACATAAATTAGAATAAGTACATCATGCAATATACTAGTTCAGTTATTTTTATATAAGGAACATAAATATAAAGAGCCTAATACGGTTATTACTGACATATCAGCCATTTTTCAAACTTCTTAAGTCGTGGTCGAGGAATTCTTCAATTTAATAGAATGCTTGTTTTTAAGCATTATTGGAAATAATGCAGTTACAGATACAGTAACTACAGAATTACAGATACAGGAACCCTGAATTTATTATATCGAAAATTTCTTATTGATTGAGGTAACTCGTTTTGGATATCCACCCGGTATTTGCTATTTTATTTCAATTCCTAAAGGACAAATCCTGTTATCACCACAGATCTTGCTTCCTCTAATAATACGCAGAAAAAGTACCAACTTCTTCAACACCTCAGAGCCAACCGAAAAGCTGTTTAGTAATCTGAAACTTCATCACAGTGGGAAAGTTTGTGTGGTAGTTTACTTGTCACTTCGTCAACCCTAACGGCATCAGTCTGTAGTAGAATGTCTCTTCACAACTCTTGAAAAATCCTCTCAGGTCACCAAGCAGCAACTGACCACCTCATTCCCCCTTCACCCCCTCTCCAACTCCCGTACTTTGAAAAATGAGCTTTCTCACCTCGTTTCAAAAGAACTGTCGATAATCCTTTTCGCGAGACTCATTCAATACATTATCTTGTGCAAAGAGACGTTTCTGTGAACTTGTATCTTAAAGCTCTTGCAGTCCTATAGTGAGAGAGATCCACGTTGTAATGGCAGTGGAAAAAGATGGGAGAACAGAAAAGCCGATCCTCTGCCTTGCCACTGCCTTCTATATGAGATAGCTGATAAAAATCTGAGTTCAGAAATGAAATTCATACATTAAATCAAGGGTGTCCACAAGATGGAGGGGGTTGTAGAAACTGGATTTATTATTATATTATTTTTATATTCTGTAGTCTACTAATGTTGGAACTTTAGAAAATTCTAAACTTATAAAAATTCAAAAATATAAAAAACTAGAAATCGACACTAAGGGCCGGTTTCCGAGCTCGGGATTCAGCTAAGTTCTAGACTTTTAATACAGCTGGAGTCAGAAAATTGGCTTTCCGAAACGGGGCGTAGTCGTAGTCATAGTCAAAATCACGTTTAAATTGAATTTCGAAAAACTAGAAAATTGAACACAAAATAAAATAAAGAGAAAATAGTGTAAAGTTTCAGCTATTTTGAATTATTTAGGATTGTTTTATTTCACCAAGGAAAAACGTTTCAAATTATAGAAATGAGAAAATAAAGATTTATTTTGCTGCAACTATTTACTGCGACTATGCCCCGTTTTGGAAAGGCAATTTTCTGACTCCAGCTGTTTAAAGTCTATAGGTGCGTACAGATTTACGCGCCGCGAACATCAGCAATTCACTTTTAATCAGCTGATGCCAAGCTTTTTATATCTGTATCTTACCGTTTCAGTAAAAATACAGATATAGTCAGCTGATTAAAAGTGCTCATGTTCGCGGCGCGTATATCTGTACGCACCTTTAAACTCACCCAAGGAACCTAGAATACTAGTTACATTGAACTTACCAGGAATATTCTAGGCACATTGAACTTATGTACCCGAGCTCGGAAACCGGCCCCAAATTATAAATAAGTAGGCTAATATTTCGAATTGGAAAATATTAATCGGCTCAGAATAATATTTCGAAACTGAAAACACTACCCGCTGATTCTTCATTATAGATTATTCTACAGGAGAAGTTGATAACTTTTCCTCCAAGAAAATACAATAATAGAGGTATGTTTTAATAAGAGAATACATTTCTTGCTACGGTGAATGCTACTTCCACATTACTGTGGCAGGCTCAAACGAAGTTTCACAGCCTACATCACGAGAAGCAATCTCTCATATATGAACATTGAACAAAATAAAGAAACAAAACGAGATGAATCCACTGTTTTGTATTGGGGAAGGAAAAGACAGTGATATTGAGATGGGAATATGAAAAAGCAATAGCCCTAGGCGTAAGTTCGCTCTTCCCATATTTTTCTTATAACAGTCTAAAATAATGTGAAAGAAATTGGTTAAGGGAATCTTTTTCAATTGTGTCTCCGACTACGATGTTAACTATACAATACCTCAGTACGAATTAAAATTTGAAGGAAAGAAATTCCAGTGGGATTTATTAAAACTCAAAAATGTTATGTAGCTCATCACGATATTATAATACGTCTAGCTCCTCATACAGAACTTAGGCTAGACGCACACCAGTTAGTCAAGACATTATCAGACACGTTCAGTCACAATACTTGACATAGTTGCTTATGAAGACATGTCTAATTGCAATGACTAATCAGTGTGAGTTGCGTCATAAGCAACAATGTGAAGTATTGTTACTAAACGTGTCTTGTCTTGACTAACTGATGTGCGCCTAGCCTTACAGGAATTACTTATAGAACTTACAGAAGTAATACTTATAATACTCACAGAACATACTAGGCTGGAAAATGATTAATAAGTAGTACGAAAATCAATCAGTATCAAATTAATACTCTGTTCATCATAAATATGTAAAATTATTTCTGTGATTATTATCTTCTCTATGTATTCCTTTTCCTACGTATCTTCCGGTACCTCAGTACTCAATCGGATATATTGAGATGATAATATGATCTCGTTCCAAACCTGGAGGCCAAAATTCCAATTTCCATTCAAACCTAGAGGCTAGCAATCGTGTAATCGAATGTATATTCCATTTAGAATGTAACCGGAGTCTACCAAGGGTATTATCCAGAATAATTAAAAAACAATACCTTAGCTACATGCTCTATTTATGATTTCAACTACCATTGGTTCTCCCTCATCCATTATGCACAAATCTTCAAATTTTCGTGAATTTATAATAATGAACTTATCAAATATACCAGATCCGCCATTGTTCAAAAGCTTAATTTCATGCAAACAAATATTTATCATTCGAATGAATTTCTAGGGTAGGGAAACAAGAGATAGGGGCCTGGGGACATGATATTATTCTCTGTTAACAGTGTCCATTGAAAACATAACATTCAAAACGGACAATACAGTTCACCAAAAATATGTTTTAGCAAGCTCGCATTCAAGCTTTGCATTCCATGAGAGCTCCCCCATCAAATGAATTGTTCGAAATGGAACAATTTGTATAATTTACAAGCTGAATTTCATCGATTTAATTGGAATGGAAATTGTGTTCATTGAAGTTCGCTAACAAAATTCAAGATTGATTCTATTATTTAAAAAAACTTTTTTAGAATTAAAGCGAATAAGTTCAAGAAAATTCAAAATCGAACAAGTCTCGTTACAATCTACATCCTAGAATGTTGATTAAAATAATACAATATACTGCTATTGTATATACTGCTGCAAGATATCATATTCCAGTAAATTCCAGTTCATCAAAGTATTGATAATTCAAGGAATTTTACGGAACTGGAACACGAAAATTACTGGAATATGATATCCAGTAAATATGATAATATGAATATGATATTCCAGTAAATTCCAGTTCATCAAAGTATTGATAATTTAAGGAATTTTACGGAACTGGAACACGAAAATTACTGGAATATGATATCATATATAGCAGTAATATTATCCTAGAGTCTAGAGAATAGATTATTAAATACTTTTCAATATTACTAGCAATATAAATAGTCTAACTGTAGACTTGTTCGAAATGAATTTTCTGAATCATGCAATTATGGAAACTTTTTTTCAAAACATAACTCGCTTTTTGAATTCAGTGCTTATTCGTATGTTGGTAGATGATCATGGAAATGCGCTACTCTATTTTTCTTAAATTCGGAATTGGAATTTGATATCGGTACTTGTTATTCGAAATTTTTCCACGTTCTCAATGAAAAATGGTATACATAAGGCCTCCTCGCCAAACTATATTCACTGAAGAATCCTCGCAAACCTGAGGCTGTCCCCTACTCATCAATATTTATCTCACTCTTTAACTACTCCACTCCTCTACTCAATTCAAATCAAACGCTTTCCGTGAAACAGTCTCCTTAGACCCAAGAATTTTGCGACCATTTTTGTGAGGCTTTCTTTACCTCAAAGCTCTTATAACCTACAGTAGTCGCTTTGTTTGAGTTTAATAGGATGAAACCCCAACTCACTCGATTACGATGCGTTGAGGCTTCCAAAATTTTCATGATACAAGCTATTCACTTTATGAAGGAAATCCAATTCGCTTTTTAAGATGAGGAAGCTACAGGCGTTTCAACATGATTTCGTCGGAGATAGCTTGAAATTTATTATTCGTGGGCTGCATCACCTCGTTCGAGAGCTGATAGTTAAGTTATGTGTGCTTGAGTACCTACTCAGAGTGGTTCTCGCTTAGAACTGAATAATGACACAGCTCTGAATTGCTGAGTAAATTGGTTTGACTTGTGAATCGGTGTCACCATTGCACTGAAATAACGTCACCAATATTTCAAACTATCATGCCTAATGAAGAAGATAACAAGTAATATCTCAATTTTCTTTTTCAAACCAATCAGATTTTTAAAACATATAACACAAATAATCCCGCTATAAAAATCAAGTCCGCTTGTCACCCATTGAATATAATGAGCAATCAATCAGTCAATCCGCTGTTTCAGGATTCACTTGCAACCACTCCAAAAAGTGATTAAAATTTACAATATGTAGTTTTACAATCACTGTCAATCATGTCAAAATTCAAGAGCTAATCAAAGTCAACCCTCAATACATAAGTACGTATACTTCAATCAAAAATCCCTGATTATATTTTTACATGAGAGAGAATCGGATATTGATTGTACTATCACTTATTTCTACTGAGTGGGTGGATGTTTATTACAAAGAAATTGATGTTTAAAAATTCATAATATGGCAGGACCGAATTCGAGGACAATTTGAGATAAATATTGATGTCACTGGGATGGGTTACAATATAAAGTTGATGATATATTAGTTTAGCAGATTAATTTGATAGCTATATTCATTCATGTTATGGGATTAATCCATAAATTATTTACCGAACTGTGGATTACTACATCTACTTTAGGCTAAAAGTCATGTTGCTCATTGCTCTCTGCTGTATTTCTGTAAAGCTGGATTCGCACAGAGTGATACCTTTGGAACTTACGGAAATTATATTTTCACTGTCACTGCTGTGCAAATCCAGCTTTACAGAAATACAGCAGAGAACAATGAGCGGCATGAATTTTAGCCTAAAGTAGATGTAGTAATCCACAGTTCGGTAAATGAATTATGAATTAATTTCTAAAACATGTATATCATAACTAAAGCTATCACAGAGTTCTGCTAAACTAATATTGGCTATCTACAGATGGAAATCACTAAAATATTGCAATTATTCATATGCATTTTTTTTTTAATAGTGGCGCTCATCAAATTTTCATCTAGCTGTTTTCCCTGTTGTCAATATTTGCAGTAGCAGAAGTCTTCGGAGTGAATTACAGCATTTAATTTGGATTTTCGTTTAAGAATAATTATAAAACAGAGATATCATTAACAGTATATATCATCCAAGTTCGTACATGCTGACATCAACCCTGAATTAAAATTATCTATACTTTATAATAACTGACAGTGACTGGTTGAAACCGGTCATCAAATCAAGAAGATCAAAGGGTACTATAGTGATTCTATGTTCTCATGACCATACTTGGAATACTTGGGCGTATCCAGTCTCGGCCAATGACAGTAGAGCTCAACCTTCATTGGTCAACAGCTGATGGCCAATCGTGGGCTTTCCCTATACCATCCTGAAAATTAATATTCTGCTGATCAATGTTTAAGCTTTCAATTTACTAAAGACCGATAATGGCGTAACAAACGAAACTATCATCTGAGATTGTAATCAGCTATAAATTATAATTTTTAGATATGTGAGTGGTTTTAGCAATAGCAAGTCATCCTCATCCGATACGGAATAATCAATGGATTTCATACATTGTTTCATCTTTGAATCATCTCTTTATCTACGGTACTTCTAACAAATGTTGAATTCAAATTGAATTAACACGTGATTAATTTATCAATACATATCTTCAACAATAAAATACTCTCATAGTTTATAAGTAGACATCTATATCAAATCTCTGAAGGCAACTAATTAAACAGTTTTCCACCTGTCTGATTTGTCCTTGCAAATTCGATAATTTTCCGGTAGGTTGATCAATCCCAGTGATTATAATATCATTGCGGTTTGCAAAGCTGGTAATTGTGACCTTTGTGAAGTGATTGTGGACCACTCAGCCAAACTAATCCTGCCAGAGACTCCCCAAAGGAATCATGCAAAAGCCATGACAGCTCTCACCAGCATATCTTCAAGGATATAATGCTCATTAATTGAAACCGGTTAATTATTATTGATATGTTCATAGCAATGAATTGAGTTCATTGATAGTTGATCAATGATAAAAGTCCAACTATTTGAATAGTCACTTTTTTGTTATTAAATAAAACGACTAGCAGTCAATTCTCTTCAATAAATGAATTTATTCACTTAACGTGACAACGAGATCTTTCGGCAAGTCTGCAATCATTCTTTGTGATCGTAAATTTGAATAGTCTAACTAACTTGAAAACTATGATGATTCATGAATAAAATATACATGTATGTATAAGTGAGTATGAGTAAGATATATACATATATGAATGTTCAAATAACGCGATCTAAAAAAATAACAGGTCAAGTCTTTTCAGGAAAACTGCTTCCTTTTTCATCGACTGCTTTATTTATTTAATTAATTTCTTCAATCATTCAGAATTACACAGCTTATACAGAAAAGTACCAGTTTGGGCTCACGCCCAAAACTGTTCCAATGTGTTTGGTGAAACACGGATTCTTCTCATGAAATAATAATCATAACGCTTTTGAAATAGAATTGTTTTTCTGAGCACTTGATTAGTAAAGTAAATTCGTATGGCTTTTGTTGGTGAGGAGTCCCTTGCGAGAAGGTCTCATCATAGAGTAAAGATATTCAAGATTATTAAATATCCTAGATTATTTGTCTCTGGTCTCACCCACAGAGTAAATAGAATGTAATTCTCTCAGGTCTCACCTCGTCTGAATATATCACTTAAGTCGTCAATGTGGTCTTACAACTGTCATACTTCAGCCGAGACCGACAATTTGACGTGCCCATCATATAACACGGGACTTTTGACTTGACTAGTGAATGGGAGTGATAATAAAGAGAGATTAATGGATCTATAGTTTCAGTTTGACACCAAATTAACATAAATTCAAAATATCATAAGATCTTAGTCAGTGGAGCTGGCCTGAAGCTTTTATACTTCCAACGGGAGTACCGGGAAGACGTCGCTTATCTAAACTGAGCGATTAGATATCACGCTAAAAGCTGAGAGAATTACTTCCAAACTTAACTCATTCTTGAGTTTCTGAGAGTGAAAATATGGTGGAGCGGCAAATGTAGCTACAAGATTAAGAGTGTTGAATGTGATGCATGTATTCAAATGTGACGAACCATACAGCGCCACCAGAGTTCGCCACCATCTAATAGCAAGAATTAAATGCAACACTTTCAAGCTTGAAGCTACATTCACTGCTCCACTCATAGTAATAATCATTCGCAACGAGAATTTTTAAGATTTTATGAACGATGGTCGCTCAGGGGATAGTGTAGCATTGGCCTATTGTCTATTGCTGATATTCATTATGTATAAGATTGAAGATTGAAGACTGATTCAGATTCTTGTCTGTGGAACCAGCTCTGCAAGTCTTACTACAAAGTTGATTATTTTTATGTTGGTAGGATCAGAACGTATTAAACAGATAAGAACTCCACAAGATGGAGAATTTGAAAAAAGAGCGAGTGAGTTTTCTTACATAAGATACGAAAGCATGAATAACAGAACGTCCCATGAGACATCCACGTAAATGGTATTACCACAGTTATCTCAATTTTCGGAAACGATTATATATGAGGGTCTACTATGAACTGCTTATTGTGTGCTCTTTCTCTCGACACGAGAGAAGATTCTCTCAAGTCGAAGGGATTACATGTAAAATATAAAATACGACCAAAAACTGATGCTAATTTGTGAACTCTGAGACTAGACTATAATATCATAAATCTACACAGATTATCAGAACTAGAAATGTCAATATTGAAATTCGGTTTTTGGGGAATAGACTACTGTCTCGATTGCAACATAATGAAGTGATAGTAAAAGAGTGATGTTTTGCATGTGATTTTTTTGATTGGAGGATTCTAATTCTCAACAATATAAAATTTTCTACATGAATCCGAAAACAAGATTCTGATTGGCATGATTTCGGTCCTCAGGAGGACTGGAAGATGTGCGCCAGGAACTTATGAGGATCTATGGAGCTCAGGGAAGTCCGAAACGTATTCTTCGACCACGAAGTAAGTCGATATACTACAGTCGATACAAACTTTCTGATCACCGACATTGTAGCGAAATTTTTTTTTCAATTTTTAACATCTGATTCACAGCTCTATTTAAGAATAGTCCCGAATACTTTATTCAATTGCTCATTCAAACAATAACAATGAATCTCCAAAAATGTATAATATTTTGCTGAATAAAATTCGTGAAAAATTGAACACTTACGCTTGTGACAACTTAAAAACTTGATTAAAATCAAACACACTAACATCCTCAATATTAAAAAAAATGAAACAACTCTAGAAACTGAATTCGTCTAACTCAACTGAAACTTACACTGAAACTCTCAACATATTTGAACTATCGAAATTGTCGACCCTATGACATATTTTTTGAAACGAAAACTACAATACCAGGCAAGGCTATCATGCTTACTCAATATTATCATATTATTGGAAGTGTGTGGCTGTCCACAAATAAATGAATACGCCATGAAAGCACTTAAATGAAACAACATAGATATAGTTTGATGAGATTGAATCAGATAGGTACCAGATAGATGGATGAATTAAATAGAAACGTAACGAGTAACGAGTATTTGCTTGAAATTGAATTTTGACAACACTGATGACTACAACTTTACAAATTATAATAATTTTACATCTCGAACTAATTTAGAACAAAACTTATGTATTGTTCCAACAGTTATATTCAGCATGACTATGAATATTGTGTAACCAACCCTAATGGAGTGTAGAGAAAATAACTGTCAAGAATCTGAACATTAAACAAAATAGCTATACAAAGTGATTTGACTTCAATAAAATAGAAGACGAAACCGTTTTAAAGATGAAACTCAATACTCAGAACATGAAAAGATCACTTTTTGAAACTTGCAAATCTGATGTTTTGAGTTACTCCCACATTCAAACTCAATTGAATTGCTTGTATAAAGCAAATATGAGCTATAATTCAAGCTGGTAGTATCCTCTCACTAATGAAAACCACCAGACAACAAATATATTAATTCTCATCAGCCTCATGCTATCGCAAAAGATGCACAATATGTGTGGGATGAAGGAACAGTGTGGGTTTATCAGTAGACTACTCGTTAGTATATTATTTTGTTTGGATTTGCACACTCTAGGATTTCGGATTTGGGAAAATGCCCCCAAGAAAATAATTTTCTCTTGGTTAAAACTGATCTGTGAAACAGGGACACGACTACGCAACCGTATTAATTGTTTGAATTTGAACTCTCTAGGGTTTTTTATTTGGGAAATTCCCTCTGAAAAGTAATGTTCTCTCAGTTGTAGGTGATCTACTCATCTTGGATTGGTTGGAACAGAGAAACGGCTACTAATCTCAGTTTAGAATGTCTTGATCAATCTCTGTATAGTGGTTTTCGAAATGTTATGTAGATTCAAGTAGGGAAATTCCCAAGAATTTGCGGGGGTTGATCTGTTTCACAATTTTTCAACAGTCAGAGCCGGTTGCACAAAAGCCGGTTGAATTTTAACCGTGATTAATTCCACGAGAACCAATCAAAGAAGCCGTATCAAAAAGACCTTCTCCAATTAGGTCTCGTAAAATTAATCACGGTTAAAATTTAACTGGCTTTTGTGCAACAGGGTTTCAGCTTTGCAAATTATACTCTGCTTACCTCTAGTAGATTTTTGTGAAATATCAGTTGAAGTCTCATGGCCAAATTAAAAAATTACTCTGTTTATCAGAGTAAATTCATTTTTGTAACACACTTCTCTAGCTGGAACTGAAATTTTACATGTAGCCTAAATCATTCTTTGTGGCTCTGACACTTTTGGCGAAAAAAGAGGAGTGGTGTTGGACAGCAGAGAGAGATTGAGAGCGAGAGCGAGAGGGTGAGAGAGAGTGTGAGAGAGGGTGAGAGTGTGTGAGAGAGAGGGAGTGAGACATCGAGTAAGAGTGGGTGGAAAAGGGGAAATGATATGAAAGTGTGTGGCAAGCCAGAGGAAAAAACTTTTCACACAAAGCGAGATTCTTTCAGTATTTTTGTAGAAGCGAATAAGCACAGCGGTCATAATAATTTATGAGGCAGAGGCAAGACACATCAAAGGGAGATAGATACATGAGAAGAGCGAGACACGTGCTACTGAGTATGAGCCTTTTGTTGAGAGCCGAGTTATGTATATTTCCACGCAAATACATTGGACCCACAAAAGATCAGCCCTGTAGAAATAATAGTGTTCGGGTTAGATCTATATCCTCACACTTCAACAAAGGATTGCACTATTTAATCCTACTTGCATTGTTTAGTTGGATCCTTTGAGTCTTAAAAAATGCACACAATTTCAATTTGAATAGATACTAATTCAACAGGCTTGTATAGAATTATTTGAGAGTAGTTTTCTTTTATCCATTTTCCTGTTTGTTCTACTAAAAGTTTCTGCAAGTAATGAAAAGGATTTTAGGTTCTCTATGAATGAGATTTACTCATAATGAATTGGGATTTCTGGTGATGAATTGATATTTATGTTTGTAACTAATGTACATAAACGTGTGAATGGAAATATCTTCTTCAACCATTTTCTCTGAAAATCTTTCACAGTCTTGCAACGGTTCTAACAATTTTATAAATTATAACAATATTTATATAGTGTTGATTTTACTATATTTTGGTAATGATGATTGCATTTAAAGCATGTTCGTACATTAACAGTATCTTCAGTTATATCGCAATCAATAGCTTTTTTGTCAATTTTGGAACAGAAAAAGTTAGAGATTCGTCATTTTCTATTCTCTTCTTATACAATTTTAATGGTCGCTTATTTTTGTAAATTTTACTTGAAATAATCTTCCTTTAACAAAGCAGCTCCAGTTATTGATATGTCTCAGAGTCTTGAAAATGAACTATATCTATGAATAATTCATTTTGTAGGCCTCAAAATCCTACATTTTCCCGAATGTTATCAACTCAGTATTTTCCCGCTTCATGTATATTATGATTATGTTGCAATAAATTTATCAATACCAGTAATGATCCGTGATTACAAAATTAGAACTAAATCTTAATGTAAATGTAAAATAAATTCATAAATTGAATGAATAAAATTAATGTACCGGTAACTCTAAAATTTAATGACTTGTACAAACGACAAGAATTGATAATGATAACGATTATGATGATGATGATGATGATGATGATGATGATGATGATGATGATGACTGGTTTTCCGAATTATTAATCTGTAGATGATTCTCTTTTCATTTGGAAAGGAAAAAGCCTGATTGTTCCCAATAGAATTGCCTATTTTGATTATAATGTATTCATAAAAGCGAATCATATTCACACAAAATAGCCTAACAATTTATCTGTTATTTCCAGAGGGATGTGCATCTTTTGGCCACTCATGTTTTGGCGGTCACGGAAAAAGAGCTGTAGAAGAAATTCTTCCTCCAAGGGACTATGACATGCCTATGCCTTCTTCGGACAACGCCATGGATGAACAGAGGCTTGCTAATAATGAAATCGAACCTGACATAGTGCCTATTCTCAGGCAATGGGTTGGTATCTATACTAATCATGAGTTATTTTTAAAAAATGTTATAGACGAATTTCATAGATTTAAAAAATATAGTTTTATTTTTGTCACATCTGCATTTATTAGATTTGTACACATGACTGCAGTTTCGTTTAAGAAATGCCACAATAGACTTGATTCCATATCGATGTTGAGTGGTAGAAAAGATTTAAAAGTCCTAACTCTGCCAAATAAAGATTTTTTTATCATTTCATTTCAATATCAATTCCTATCATAAATTTGATATTTTCAATTTTCACTCAAATATTCTGTTCTCAATTGATTGTTTATCCATGTAATCATAAAATTATCTATCATAATTATCTAATGGTTATCATAAATTCTACTCATAAATCCATCAGATCCATCGAGCAATACGTACATTCTATTCCAATAATCTTATTTAATACGAGTAAGTTTAGGCTAATATTATAGTAAAATCAATTTTGAATAGAGTAATGGAAGAAATTAATAATAATGTATGTAAATTAATACTATGTGGATAAGTAAAATAATTTATGTTTTTATGATTTGAAATTAGGCTACTCTTATTATTTATTACTCAACTTTAATGTTAGCTTCAACTGAAAAATATTTCTTCCTCATTCTATAGCCTTGGAAGCGATTAATAAAAAGTGAATTAATATGGATAGTTTTTGTTATTATTATTTTAAACTATCGGATTACTCAACTTTAACGCCAACTTCAACTAAAAAATTATATTTCCGTATTATACTCTTGAAATAAAACAGTGGAAAATTACATTGACGACGAATTACCAATATGAATGAGAAGATGTTGCATTATTTTTGAGTGTTTGAAAATTTCATAATCATATAGGTATATTTTTTGTGTAGGCTTTAATGCTCTAATGAGTCAACATAGTTAATTTATCAATTTTCGCAAAAACCTCTGTGAATTCCGTAAATAAATTGAAAAACTTCTGTAAATTCCGTGAATAAATTTAATAAATTCTGTTTCAGCTGCTCTCATATCGGAATCGGCAACTTGGCTCAGGACTGAAGTAGACAATTTTCTAATGTTCCTGTTTTATTTTTCAACTCTGAAGACTCCTTCCAGAATCAATTAGGCCTGCATTTGAAATCCTCCTTAATGGTTGCAGAAGTTATAAGATCTTAGCTTATCATACTCTTGAAAATATAAATACTTCTCTTTCAACCATACATCTACCATATAACAACTTACAATATATAATTTTTGTTGTACTATCAATATTTTTCATTGTTTTCGCTCACATCATATCTATGTACAATTAAGCTGTGTACATATTTAAAACAAGCATATCATAATAAATTATTCCTTAATATGCTGTTATCATTGTACTAGTCTACCATCATATTATTATGTAGTTCTATAATTAGACTGCAAAGATTATTGTTTAATAGTGAGAATCTTGAATAAAAATTATAAAAAATGAGAGTATAGCTGTTTATAATTTATAAAAGTTTAATAAATGTTTAAGATTATCTCTATTCAATTATTTTCCAATCAAATCATCGCTCATCTTATTTCCTACTTTTTTATTTAGAAAGTTCAAGTTTTTCAGAATTGCTTCATTGTTAGCTATATAGTGATTTTGAGTTTGAATAAGATTAACATTCATGAAAAATAGAATTGATTGTTCGTTTACGTGTTGGGAACTTATTGGTAAACGAAGATTAACATACACTTTGATCAAAATAATTATAATATTATTCTCAATTCCAATTATAAATAAGAAATATTATCCCCAACTCTTGAAACTCACTCGTTCTCAAATCTCAAACTGAGGTTAAATAATTCAAATAAAACACTTCACTCACATGGGCTACTTTTCAACAAATTAATAAGGAAAAAAATCAAAATCTTGTAGTAACCTTTATATTTTAAAAACTTTAAAATAGTTCAACAACTAGTTTCGACCCTAACTCAAGTCATTTTCAAGACGTAGCTTAGGTCTTACTACAAGATTTTTATATTGTTCTTATTGATGATTCAAATGCATTCTATATCGGTACCTAGTCACTATTTTCCATTGAAAAGTTTAATTTATTATTGGTCAAATTTGATTTGAAATGATTCTATATGAATTTATTCCATCTTTCACTTTCAAATTATACGTGAACATACAAGATAACGTCTTACTGATACTCCTATGACATACAATCGTCAACCAGGAACACTGATGAAATGTGAAAGTAGGCCCATCCTCATCTATGAACAAAAATTTGCTAAGTGCGCCAGAGATTTAATAATATTTGAATCTATCCAAATATGTTATGAAATATACTCACAAAATATTGGAGTTTACGAAAATTCATCATAAATGGTCAATGTGTCCTCCATTGGCTGCACGGACGACATCTAGTCTGTAGCTTAATTCATGCCAAACTGAGCGTAGAGGTGCGTACAGACTTACGCGCCGCAAACATGAGTAATTCACTTTTAATCAACTGATTATATCTGTATTTCTACAGAAACGGTGAGATTCAGATAAAAAAAGCTTGACATCAGCTGATTAAAAGTGAATTGCTCATGTTCGCGGCGCGTAAATCTGTACGCACCTTAAGGTGTCATCTGTCACTGAAGCTACAGCCGCTGATATTTGGGGTTTCAGTTCATCAATGTCACGTGGTAAGGGAGGAACGTAAACATGTTGTTTAACATCCCCACAGGAAAAAATTGCATGGTGTTATGTCAGGGGCCCTAGGAGGCCAAGAGTGTAAAGCTTGGTCTCGTGGTCCTGTACGCGCTATCCAACGTTGAGGCAAGTTCTCATTGAGGAAACTGTGAACATTGTTGTGCCAGTGCAGGAAATATATTTATATTGAACATTTATCATGCATTTTCGTAAACTCCAATATTTTGTGATTATTTAAGTATGCTAGTGTTAGCCCTTCTTCCTAATAAATATAGCTATTTAAAATAGGGTCATTCTTTTTTTGTACACACTGTAATATGTAATGAGTTAAATTATGAATATGTGATAATACATTTTTATCAAAAAAAAAAAAAAACTTCAAGACGGCCATGGCATCTCGTTGTGACTTGCGAGTACCAATGTTAACATCACAATATTAAGAATCGAATTCTTTTTCAGTAATTGAATTGTTGACATAGCAATTACTTTGTAATGTCTGGTGCACCAACAGTCATGATCTCTCAAAGTGAACAAAAAGAAAACCCC
Source organism: Nilaparvata lugens (assembly GCF_014356525.2). NCBI lineage: Eukaryota > Metazoa > Arthropoda > Insecta > Hemiptera > Delphacidae > Nilaparvata > Nilaparvata lugens. The sequence continues at coordinate 17,108,170 of NC_052511.1, forward strand.
TCTGGCTTCTGGCATGGCACAAAGGAGATTTTTCCTTTGATGATAAAGAAGAATTTCTGCTCTGATTTGAAGCCGGAATTCAGTCGTCTTCAAAAAGTAAAAGAACTATTGTGAGGTGATGGGAAATGTCCAAAGATTTTAAACTTCAAATATTTGAAAAGTAATAAATATTGACAGTAGACAGTTATTGATTTATTAGAAGAAAGGCGTGAGATACTGTACCTCTCAGATCTCATTCATTCTGATATCTGTCATCCATTTTATTTCTGCTTTAACATTTCTCAAGTTTATCATTGCATTTTGAATGACATATTTAAGTCTCGACAGAAGAATTCAGAGAATCTTCGACAGAATTACAAGAACAACTATGATGGAAATGTTATAAGATTCATAAGGTGGTAGAATTTTATGGTAATATTCTATCTTTGCTGAAAGATATTCCTAACGGGATCATTTCAATGTTTCATGTTTGATGATTTATTGTCAATTCAAGAAAGTATCAATGAATGTCTTGTGAATAGTGCTATTCTAAATGAATTATCGATTGATTAATGTGTGATTAAACAAATTCATCAGCAATTTGAAGCACATTATTTTCGAAGATTCATTAAATTTGTTTTATTGATTTTAATTTTCATCTCCTTCAAGAAGAATCGGAAGTGCATGGAACCTTTTTCCAAATTATTTCATTTAAAGCAATAAATTAGCAATGTGAAGCACATTATTTTCGAAGATACATTGAATTTGTTTTATTGATTTAAATATTTATTTCCAAGAAGAATCGGAAAGTGGAACCTTTTTCTAAATTATTTCATAAGATAAATGAGGAACGATTTTTTTCAATAATTAATAATTTCCAATATTTGTTCAATAATTCCTGGAGATAATATTATTCTGAATTATAACTGAATAATATAAGAGTATAACTACATTACTGAATCTGATTATGGAATATTTTGATAAGATTTTTAAGGATCTCTTATCTACTGATTCAAATTATAATGTAGCCTATATGATAGCTTCAAAGTGAATCATTAATGTGGTAGGTATCATTGCAAAACGTGTTTTATACATCATTTGTAGGTCCAAGTATAACTTCAAAGAGTATTTTTTAATTCGTTTTTGAACTATTTTTCACGACACTACAGTCAATTTTTTTGGATGAAAATTATTAAAACTAATCCTCACGTGTGGAACACTTTTTGATTTTTGAATCCATTTTCAACACTCTCAGTATTTTTTTCATTTGGACTCCAGCGGAAAAAAATTCATTTCTGTCAACATTTTATTGATCTTCAAGTAGCCTATAACATGAATGTAATTGTGTTTTTTCTTCAGGCTACTTTTGAATATAAATAAAAATATAAATCTGAGTACCCTTTTTAAATTATTTCGAATTGAAGTTGCTTTCCATGACAAAACACTATATTTTATAGTAACTTTGTTGTAGTTCAGACACTGTGTTACTTGTAAATATTTGAAAAGAACACTAACTTTTGTTGGAGTATTGAGGAATGCATTCCCCACTCATTCAGTATTGAAATGCATTCCTCAATACTCCAACAAAAGTAGCCCAAGTGTTTTTTCGAATATTTACAAGTAACACAGTGTCTGAACTACAACAAAGTTAAATTATTTCGTCACGACATAAGGGTACTCAGATTTATAGCCTATTTACATAAATTTCATGTCTAATGAATAAAATAGTATCTTTGTTGTAGTTCTGACACTGTGTATCTTTGTAAATATTTGAAAAACACTTATAGTGTTTTCCGTGTACTCATGAAAAGCAACATCAACAATATTATCCCCCTCATTTACAAAGGGAGTTGTATAACACAACGAGAATACAATCGAGTTTCCCGTACCAGGAAAACAATCACTGTTTGCAGACAACAATGATTTGCCGGACAACAGTCGTCTCATTAGATGATGTCCATTGAATGGAGCATAACATAGGGTACTCGATAAATTCAACAATTCAATTAAGGGAAGAGCATAATTTTGATAGATGACGTCGATGTAGCTACGGTTACGTTTCCAATCATCGTAATGTGGAGAATATAAAGCTGAGTACCCACATATCAGTTACAGTGAACGTCACCGATATAATAAAAATATAATTCACATGAGTTCTAATGAGAGAATTCCCACTCATCCCGGTCGAGTGAGTATGAATACTCACATTAGAACTCATGGGAATTATATTTTCACTGTACCGGATACGTCCACTGATATGATATGTGGGAATAACATATAACGCTACTGCACTCGAATCTGTTTCTACTGAAGGTAATACACAGGTATATGTCTCCTATAAGAGGTACCTAGGTATGTCTCCATGTACCAACCATAACACTCTAAGTACTAACTGTACTACAGAATTCAATCAAGTTCCTTCTGCTAGGGTACCAAGGACTACCATACCTATTATACTATTAGTACAATAGATCATTAGTGTGTTGTATAGATGTGGTCTATAAAACAGAGATATATATGGCTTCCTATCACTGTACCCTAGTAATTTTTTTTACTTTTATTAAGAACTAGCCGGCAGGCTCGCTTCGCTCGCCATATCCGTCTAGCCAGGGGGCTCCGCCCCCTGGACCCCCGACTGGATTGTCCAAAAATGAGATCAGCGGGCACGCTTCGCTCGCCTGCATGTAGACCTCAGCGGAACCTCTGTACCAAATTCTGGACCCCCGACTGGATTGTCCAAAAATGAGATCGGCGGGCTCGCTTCGCTCGCCTGCGTGTAGACCTCAGCGGAACCTCTGTACCGAATTTGAACGTTTATGTCAATTTGATCTCGAAAAAACACCTGTTACTATATCGACTCAACTCAACTTAATGCCAACCTGACAAAATTTTTAATTTAGTTACCAGGACAACTGTTTCGAAGAAGTACTCTCTCTAGATTATAGTTCTATATTAACATAATTATGGTATGAACATTTCAATTATAATTTCAAGATATTGAAATAAGAAGAAAATACATGCTAAAAGACGAACTTTAAACCCTTAAAACCACCCTTACACAAAACCACACTTAGATACTGTGAATGGAAACAAATCATCTGCTTCCTATGTCAAGTTTGGTGTGCCTCAGGGTTCAGTACTGGGGCCACTATTGTTTCTAGTGATGGTCAATGATCTTCCTAATAGTATAACGTCTTCAAAAACAATCATGTTCGCAGATGATACAACTTTTCTTTCTGTTGACAGAGATTTACAAACTCTTAACAGGATTGCCAATGAAACCTTAAATCAAGCTGTCATATGGTTCCAGCTAATAGTTTTGTCATCAATGAGTCAAAACACAAGAGGCCATTTATTCATTGAATACCAGATCCAAGTTCCCAGAAAAATGTGAGAAAAATTAATTACTGGGGGTTCAGATTGACAATCATTTGACATGGAGTGACCACATAGATTCAGTATGTAGTAAGCTTTCAAGGTTATTTATTTGTTAAAGACTTTGAAATACCATGTACCTGAAAGTTATTTTATAAGCATCTATTATGCTCTATTTCATTCTATATTGAATTATGATATTATTCTATGGGGAATTGTGCAAGAGTATCCGAAGTTTTGTTATTACAAAAGAAAGCAATTAGAATTATAACCAATTCAAGATAAGAGCCCACTGTAAGCCACTTTTTATTAAAAGTAGAGTAATGACAGTTATTTGTTTGTACATATACACCCTGCTACTACATGTCAAATCTGAGGAACAAATCTAACCAGCAACAAAAACATCCACACACACCATACAAGAAGCTATGCAAATTGCATATACCACAGTACGGTTATCAAAGACCTTAAGAAGCCATGTAAATGTAGTTTGAGACTCTTCAATCACCTTCCTCAAGAATAAAAAATTTCCCGTTTTTGAAGTTTGAAGATGCACTTTACAATTTTCTAGTCAAAATCCCTTTTACAGCTTGAAAGAGTACTATGAGAAGTGAATATTTGAATGTATTATGACTTTTAAAAAATGTATACTTTGATGTTATTATGACTTATATTGTACAGAATGTAATATTACATTTTTCTTCTCACATTGGAATCGAATCTTCAATTCGAGATCTATGGAACTTTATAGTAAATGTCAGAGTTATCAATAGACGGACAAATTTTTTGACGGAGAATTTATTATCGTGAATGTTTGTTGCATTGTTCCATGGTGTCACCGAGGCAGGGTTAACAAATTACTGGATAAATGGTTTATTTAAATAGAATATGTATAAAAATTTAAAATAACATTTTTAAAATAAAGTTTTATTGAAACAGATGTAGAATGTGAATTCTAAACTTATAAGTTATAATTTTTTGGTGACGTGTCTGTAAAAATCGATACTGAACGAGGCGTTGGCTTCGTGACTTGCAACTTGTCTTTCCTGTTCCTTCTTCTCTAGAAAAATGGCTTGCTACAAGTGTTGTCGTGGAGTTTTGCTCTAAATCATTTTCGTTTATTAATGTTTTAAATGAGTTTTATATAAATTTTTACGTTCTGTTTTGTTCATATTAGCTATTAGTGTAGTCAAGCCAATAGCCACTGTGTTTCCAACTGTAACTAGATAAGTATTTTAGTTCGTAATAACTCTGAAATAATTAGGCTTAAGACATATGTTTCTTGTGTATTTGTGTATTTTCATCTGAAGATTATAAGTTAATTTGCTCTGAAAACTGATTTCTCATTCATAGGCAATAGATCCATTCACAGTTTGTCAAGAATCTATTTTATTGGAGCCGACAACTATCCTTAGGTTGATAGGTGTTAAATGCTATTCCAACCGTTTAAGGAAAAATTGGTAGCACGGCAAATGGTACGCCCTGGTGTGGGACTCAAACTACAAAATATATCCCTGGTTATAAAAAAAAAATTATTGGTAGGATAGATATCTTGATGAATTGTGAATGGGGGATGCTGCTGAGTGGGAAATCGGTTCAAGAAAGTTCAGGTTCTAATGAGTAAATATTTTTTACGCAGTAGCAAGATGGAGAGCAATAAAAATAATGAAGTTTTATCCAGTGAAAACATTCAAAACTTAGATGAAGAATCACAAGATTTAGACCTAACCTTAACAATGACTCAAACGATAGTGTAGCTGTAAGTGAAAACATTTCAAATGTAACAAGTCATGAGAAAGTAGTAGAAATATCAAATGAAACAAGTATGGTAGGAGCTAAAAATGATATAAATCTTATAGAGTTCTTAACACAAAAGTTTGATAGACAAGACTAGATTTGATGAGCAAAATGCTAAGTTAATGCTAGATTTGATGAGCAAAATGCTAGATTTGATGAGCAAAATGCTAGATTTGATGAACAAAATGCTAGATTTGATGAGCAAAATGCTAAGTTAATGCTAGGTTTGATGATATGAAGCAAGAATTTGCTAGCATAAGCCTAGATCAGGTTAGTACAAAGCGGGAAATAAAAGAGATAAATGATACATTAAGTAAAAATCACAAAGAAATAGGTCATCTACAGCAGAAAACTAATGATCTTGAAACATCAATGTTAGATGTAGAAACATCAATGCAAAACAAAATCATTCAAGTTTTTGATAGGGTCAGTGAGGTTAATGAAAGAGTAAATAAAAATAAGATCATAGTTGAGCAACAAAATACGACACAAAATGCTATCAATGCAGAAAATAATGAAAGTATTAAGCATGTTAAAAAAGAGGTTGTAGAATTAAACGAAAAAGTAGACAAGGAAATCAAGGTATTATCCTCTTTGAAAATAGATTGTCAAGAAAATACAGCTGCTATAACTGAGGTTAGAAAAAACATAAATAAAATTAACATGTCAACAAAACCGATGTGTAATCATACTGGTAACAATAGTAATTTCGATAAGTTTGAATTCCAAATGCAAATTGACAAAAAGAATCCAATGCATTTCTTAATAACTTGACCGAGTATCTTGAGAGAAATGAAATCACAAACTGGATCAAAATTAAGGGTATTTTGGAAAACAATTTTAATTCAAATTTTGCTCATCGTGATTGGTGGATTTTCATCCGTTTTGATATAAATAACTTTGAAGAATTTAAAGAGAAATTCATTGCTAGAATGTGGTCAGACAACATTCAGTCATCTGCTAGAGATGATTTGAGATTTGGAAAATATAAGCCAAACTTATCTAAGAATCTTACTGAGTATTATATTTCTCGTTTCAACATTGCTAAGAATCTAATTCCAGCCTTAGATAAAGATACTATTTTCAAGTTTTTGAAAGGTCATTTTGATGAAACCATATCTACAGCTGCTATTATTCGTAACATTAAGACTAGTGATGAGTTTATTTGTTTGTTGAATGAGTTTGACAATACTGACACTTACAAAGTAAACAGACAAATGCCCCGTGATCATAACAATGCTCAAGCTGGAAGTCAAAATAAAACAATAAGTTTTCATCAGAGTGAACATAGGGATGATAGAAATAGGTCTCAGAATTCAAATGGTGTGATGTTTCATGATAATAATAAGCAGTATCAAGGAGGTAGGAATTATTTCCAAAATCGACGGTACCAAAATGGACCAAACAATAATGGTCATAGAGATCAAAATTTTCAGCATAATTTCAGAGATAATAGAAATCATCAACTTGTGAATTCAAATCAATCAAATCTAAATCGACCAGCTAACAACTACCAGTTAGATTTCAGCCTCCCACCGCCAGGTTATATGCCTGCTCAAACTTCAAATCAGACAAATGCAAATCGTCCAAGACATAATGCTCCTTTAAACTAATAATGGGACGACGAAACGACAGCCCTGCTCTCCCAGTTAAGGAAAGGTCAAATTTTGATATAACTGTAGACATGAATAAAATAAATTTTGAAACTGAAACTTCAAACAGATTTGAAGTAAGAAAGCCAGAATTAATCAGTCAAATTCATGTGCAAGAAAATAGCTGTGAGAATTTAAGTAATGAAGTAATGCCTAGTTATCAAGAAAGTCATATTAAAGCATCAAGTGTAAATATGGTACATACTCCAGAAATTCAGGTAGATGAAGCTATGAGTAAATCTGAAATTGTTTGTCAAGAAGAACCATACATGATAGGTTGTATTTTTAATGAACTATTGGATTGAGGAACAAGAGAATACTCCACCCACTGGATATGACTTAGCAGAAATAGAAGTACAAATTTTCAATAAGAAATATCAAATGATTATTGACACCGGCTCTGAGGTAAATGTAATTAATGAGAAACTTGTTGATGAAATGAAGAAAAACAATCTCAAGTTGAACTTGGTACCAGCTCCTAATGTAAGTATAGTTGTAGCTACTGGTATGAGACATAAGAAGATAAATAAACAGATTATGTTAGAGGTATTTTTTGGTAAGTTAGAATTGCCAATAGTTTTTCTTATAGTTCAAGATTTAAATGTGGATATTTTGGTGGGTTGTGATTTCTTAAAAGATGCTGGAGCAATTATTGATTTTAATCAAAATATGATATCACTGAAAGATTGTTGTTTTCCATTTATAAAAAAGGATACCTTGAAGTACAATAGACTTTTCATGTTAACATGGTAAGAGACCAAGAAACGTTTGATACTTTATGGAAGCAGCAGATTGATAATTTAAGATTACAGCTAAGCGATGAATCTCCTGAATTGGTAAACAAATTAATTGAAGTATTTGAAAATAACAAAGATATTTTCTCTGATAGTCCTGGATCTGCAAAAGACTATTTATGTCAACTTAAAATGAAAAATGATGTGAAATTAGATAAGAAGAGTTATCCGATTCCATATCAGTATAGAGATCAAGTCAAGAAAGAATTGAAGAAAATGTTAGATCAAAAATCATTGAACCAGGTAGTTCTGAATATACAAGCCCTATGGTAGTAGTGAAAAAGCCAAACAATGAAATTCGATTATGTTTAGATGGAAGAGAAATAAATAAGTACATAATAAGGGATTTTACAGAAACTGAACCAATAGATAACTTGATCATTCGTTTCAATAAGTGCAACTACATTAGCAGTTTTGATCTCACTCAAGGTTTCAATCAGGTAAAATTAACTGAAGATAGTAAAAAGTATGTAGCTTTCAATGTTTTTGGACAGACTTATCAATATACACATCTACCATTTGGATTGAATATTAGTGGTTCTGAATTTATCAAGTGCTTGTACAAAATGCTAGGTGAAGAGGTTTGTGAGTTTACTATTGCTTATATTGATGATCTTGCCATTTCTAGTATATCTCTTGAACAACATATCAGTCGAATTGAACTATTATTCAATAAGTTGAGGGAAAGTAATTTGAAGTTGAAACTGAATAAATCGAAATTTATTGCAGATAAGATAAAGTATTTGGGTTATATTATCAGTAAAAATGGTATTGAAGCAGATGACTCTAAGCTAAATGCTATTCAGAAATTTCCCATTCCTCAAAATTTGAAACAATTGCAGTCATTCATAGGTCTCTGTAATTTTTACAGAAAGTTTCAGAAAAATTATTCATACTTGACAAATCGTTTTAAGCATCTTCTATGCAAGAAAAATAAATTCATTTGGACTGAAAAAGATAATGATACCTTTCAAGAAATCAAAGATAGGTTCATTGACTGTGTGATCTTGAAACATCCTGATTATAACAAAAATTTCATTTTGGCCACTGATGCCAGTGATGTAGGAATTGCAGCTGAGTTATTTCAGGAAGGTGAAGATAAGGAACACTGTGTCATTGCATATGCTAGCAGAAGCTTAACGAAATCTGAATAAATTACACAATATGTGAGAAAGAATGTTTAGCTGTATTATTTGGCTTGATGAAACTTCAAAATTATTTTGGTAATCAAAAAATAGTTGTCCGTACAGATCATAAAGCCTTGACCTTTTTAAAAAAATGTAAGATAGGACATGGTCGTTTGGGAAGATGGATTCTTGCATTACAGAATTTTAATATTGAATGGGAATTTGTAGCAGGAAAGGATAACATTGTGCCAGATATCATTTCTAGAACTGATTATGAAGGTAATTTAGAAAATCGAAATTCAAATGAATTCAAGGTATTGAATATCATTAAGAGTGATAACAAGTTAATTGAGATAGTAAGAAGATCAAAGAAATTCAAAAAGATGATGTTTGGTTAAAAAATGTAAGAGAAAAGTTGGAGACAGGTAATTGAATATCAACAAATTTTTTAAGGTAAATGATGATCTTTTGTTCACTAGAAAATCTGGAAAGAATAGTTTTTGGAAAGTTTGTGTGCCTTCAGCACTGTATGAAGAATTGATAGTTGAATTTCATGAAAGATTAGGTCATGTAGGTATATCAAAAACATGCAAATTTATTGAAGAAACTTTTTACATCAAAGATTGTTACAGACTTGTTACCAAAACTATAAGATACTGTAAGTATTGTCAACTTGTAAAGACATCAAATGAAAAGAAATTATTAGAAATGCATACCATAATTTCTGAGAAAAAACATCACAAAGTGTTCATTGATGTTTATGGAGAATTACCAGGTGGCAAGTACAAATGGATGTGCATTTTCATGATGGCTTTACTAAGTTTACAAAGTTGTATCCTATAGTTAAGGCTAACGCCATAATTTAGTAAAAGTTGTTGAGAAATATGTAAATGAATTTGGTAAATTTGAATATATAATCAGTGATAATGGTACTTGTTTTCAAAGCAGATTGTGGAAAGAATCTATGGAAAGATTAGGTATAAAATATTACTACATTTCAGTTTATCATCCCCAGGCAAATCTTAGTGAAAGACCCAATCTTGTCCATAGTCATTTAAATTTGTATTTTTTCTGAAATAATATTAGAAGTTGAAATAGTAGCTTATTTTCCTAATCTTTGAATTGTTGATAAAACTTAACTTTTCTAAAATCTATCCATTGTAGTGTAAATAATTGTTTGCTTGCGGTATATTTTTTCATCATGTATTACATATTTTAATCATGTCTATTTTTTTTTAGGTATCATATTAGGTAATTAGGTTTTTCAGAGCAATTATGTCCCATGTTCTCATCTTTCATTGCATATCGTGCCATAAGCCATATGTAATTAGGTTATAGTTTTCTTCTGGGCTTTTAACCCATTTTGCATTTTATTTTTTTCTTTGCTGTCCAATACTTTGGATTTTTGGTAGACAAGTAGGTGTGATTCTTTTAGAGGTGTGGGCGTGAACCACATACGGCTGGACTCGATTATCTGACCTACTTGTTTGCGATATAAAAACCTTATGACTGCAACAACAAATGTTTGTAAAAAACTTTTGCATACTTTTGTTTTGTGGTCCGATACTAGAGTCTGCTATCACATTGCCTTACAGACATCTAGGAACTTTCCACCCAGTCACAATAGTCAACACATTTTTTCCTTCACCAGTTGTTTTTGTGGGAGTGATAGCTCACAATTATAACAATTAGAGTCATACTTGGAATTTACAAAATTCCATAGTAGTATATTTTATTAAATATACTTCCTCATGAAAGTTCAGTACTGACATGTAGGATAGGCTCTAATTAATCTTTCTCTTCTTTGTATTGTTTTAGGGAATTTATTTACCCAGTTTTCTTTCTCTCTTGTTTGTATTTTTTAGGGAACTTATTTACCCATTTTTCATCTTGATCATCTTTATATTATAATCTTGAAATGTTTATACTTATTATACAGTCTTTAAATTTTAAATTATTTTAAAAAATAAATGGTTCAATTTAAAACGTTTTGTTATATTATAAATTGAAATAAGTTTTTTGTGATTGATATCTTTTTCAAAATTTTTAAATTTGTTTGTTCTATAAATTTTGATATGATTGATCATCGTTTGAAATGGATGCTGGAGTGTATGTAGAATTTTTAGTGGGGTTTGTTGATTAGAATTTTGCTGGTATGTGATTGTTTTTTGAGATGGAAACCCATTATTGCCTAAAGAAGGAATAACAGAGGTTATGACTTAGAGAGGCAGTAATGAGATAATATTTTTTGTGTTGATTACTTATGTTGATTGCCATAGATGCAAAATGATGATTAATTATGAATATTGTTTGCCTTTGAAGCAAAATATTATTGATGTTTTGAATGGTTTCTTGTTTAATGATTGATAGTAAAGTTTTGTCATGAAATGTAGTTTGTGTTTAGAACATTGAAGAGTCGAAATAAACTATAGTATCCAACAAACGATGATTAACAATATTAAATAATTTGCTTTTTATACAATTTTTGAACAAAATTAAAACTAAATAATTTTGAAACCCTGAATGATAAATCATAAATGTGAAATGAACTTGCTATAAATGCTATAAATGAAATGTTATACTAAATGATAATGAAATGCAGATATATTATGAAATGATTGTGAATAGAAGACCAATTGTCTGAAATTATTGAAATATGTATTGAAATTAAATTTTTTGTTGTGATAATCTGATGTTTTTTACAATTTTGATAATGATACAGGGTGTTATGAAATTCTATTTCTATTTTGAAGAATGGATTAAAATTTTGATATTTGAACAGTGAATAGATGAAAATGAATTTTTTTTTAAATTTATCATTGATATGTCCATATTTCACAATTTATGTATTGCTGACTGTATAATAAGATGTTAACAAATTTCAATTTCATAGATACTTAAAATAATTTTCATGTGTATTAGATTGTATTGATAGCCTAATCAAGTTTTTCTTTTTAGTTTATAAGCATTTTAAGATAACAGGTACAGCACAGACATTAACATTGAAATAGTTATCATGTGAATCTCGAAATCAGTAACAAGTGAACGCCATGAAGAGTGTTAAGAACATTTGGGTGATTTTCAAACTAGTGTGACATAACTACGCCAATATCTACGCCTAAATCTACGCTGCAGCCTACACCAATAACTACGCCAATGTCAACACCAATATCAACACCAATAACTACGCCAAAATCTACACCAATGCCTGTGCTGATGTCAACGCCAATATCTACGCCGATGCCTGCGCCAAAGCCAATATCTGCGCCAATGCTGATGCCAAAATCTGCGCCAATGCTGATGCCAACAACAAAAATCAAAGCCAATATCTGCGCCAATGCTGATGCCAAAATCTGCGCCAATGCTGATGCCAACAACAAAAATCAATGCCGATGCCTGCGCCAATGCCAATAGCTACGCCAATGCCAAAATCTGCACCAATGCCAATGCCAACAACAAAAATCAATGCCAATAGCTACGCCAATGCCTGCGCCAATGCTGATGCCAACACCAAAATCAACGCCGATGCCTGTGCTGATGTCAATAGCTACGCCAATGCCAATAGCTACGCCAATGCCAAAATCTGCGCCAATGCCAATGCCTGCGCCAATGCCAATATCAACGCCGATGCCAAAGCAGACACCAAAGCATACGCCAATAGCAATGCCAATGCTTATTGCTGACTCTGTATCTCAAACTTCAACACTACTGCATTACCTGGAGGTAATTGCCATCCATGTTCACATTCGCAACTTTGAATTCAGAAGAACAGTCACAGTATCATGAAAGAATTGATTCAAAAAATCCTCTCCTAAATTATTCCTGTATGCAGAACTCTAAACCTTGAAAGCTGAAAATATCAAAAAACCAAACCTTACCTAAATTAATCCTCACCTAAATTAATCCTGTATGCAGCGTCTATCTCTTTTCCAAAGAACGAATTACATTGTCATTTCAAGCCTGAAATGTACATTGTATAATTACAAATATGATACAAAATTTATGTGACTCTGTATTGAATTTGGAATGCAGCCGTCTACTACAAACATGAAGCAATGCTAACTGAGATGTCACCTGTATCAAGTTTGGTATGCAGCAGTCGACTACAAGTATCAGCCCAACACTACGTGCATCCAGATCAGCCCAACACTAACGTCATCACATTGGAGTCACACTTAACTGAAAATCATACTGAGTGCCTTAACGGACTGTTTTCCAAAATGTGCATCAATAAAATCAACCGCGTCAATAGTGAAAGAAATGAACATTTTTTGATTTATTGAAATTTTATGTGAAAATTAAATGTAACAATTCATCAATTCATTTAAAAAAAAAAATAATAATAATAATAATAATTTTTTTATTCAACATACTAAATTTTTTTTATGCAATAAAAATTGAATTTTTCTATCTATTAAATTTATGTGCAATTTCAAAAAAACTATTCTTTACATATTAAACTTTCTGTTGAGATATTTTCCTTTAAATTATAAAGCTAAATCAAAAGTAATATTGATATTTTATATTTTGAAATATTGTTTGGAAACATATAACAAACGCTATTGATGAATTTTTATAATAATTTTCAATTATAGGGTGACATGTATTGTTTTTCTAGAAAAAATTGTTACTGTTCTCAAATTTAAATTTCAACAATTTTCATTAGGGTCAATGTAAATTTTTTTTCTTTAAATTTTTCAAACAGTAAAATTTTTTTATGTCAAGAGGGGGGTATTTGTAATATTACATTTTTCTTCTCACATTGGAATCGAATCTTCAATTCGAGATCTATGGAACTTTATAGTAAATGTCAGAGTTATCAATAGACGGACAAATTTTTTGACGGAGAATTTATTATCGTGAATGTTTGTTGCATTGTTCCATGGTGTCACCGAGGCAGGGTTAACAAATTACTGGATAAATGGTTTATTTAAATAGAATATGTATAAAAATTTAAAATAACATTTTTAAAATAAAGTTTTATTGAGAACAGATGTAGAATGTGAATTCTAAACTTATAAGTTATAATTTTTTGGTGACGTGTCTGTAAAAATCGATACTGAACGAGGCGTTGGCTTCGTGACTTGCAACTTATGTCTTTTCCTGTTCCTTCTTCTCTAGAAAAATGGCTGGCTACAAGTGTTGTCGTGGAGTTTTGCTCTAAATCATTTTCGTTTATTAATGTTTTAAATTGAGTTTTATATAAATTTTTACGTTCTGTTTTGTTCATAATTAGCTATTAGTGTAGTCAAGCCAATAGCCACTGTGTTTCAACTGTAAACTAGATAAGTATTTTAGTTCGTAATAACTCTGAAATAATTAGGCTTAAGACATATATGTTTCTTTGTGTATTTGTGTATTTTCATCTGAAGATTATAAGTTAATTTGCTCTGAAAACTAGATTTCTCATTCATAGGCAATAGATCCATTCACAGTTTGTCAAGAATCTATTTTATTGGAGCCGACAACTATCCTTAGGTTGATAGGTGTTAAATGCTATTCCAACCGTTTAAGGAAAAATTGGTAGCACGGCAAGAAATATATTAAGATGTAATTGTAATGTATTATAACTATCTTGACAATGTCTCATGCAATCGTGTAATTGTTCTTGGACAAATAAAAATATTCTATTCTATTCTTAAAAAACCAAACAAAAATAATTAAATGTATTAAGGAAGTAGGAGGTTACCGGGCGCATGAATACTGTAATAATTTGCATGCACCAATCAAATAGTGGCAATTGATAGGCGGCAATAGTGAGCCGATTCAAAAATATTTGTATATATTTCTACAAATAATAAGAATTTATAAAAAATTGTTGTATAGTCTATGTTTTGGATATGGCCCGAAGGCAAAGAAATTATTAAATATATAACATAAGTAATAATTTAATATTTTAGTACGGTCTATTTGAGCCTTGAATGGCGGAGGAATAGAATATTCAAATTTTATGCAAATTTAGAAATCGGAAATGAGAATTGTAAAATTGAGAAACAAGAACCACACTCGCCTGCCAACTACCACCATGAGAGGTCACCAAAAATTATAGAGCGTAATACCTTGTAATAATTTAAAGTTAAATTGAATTACTAAATTTCTTATAAGACTTTGTGATGCTCTTATAAAGCAAAAGTCATTTTTAAATAATTTTTGTAACCCCTTGGAAGAGACGACTCTGGCTACAATAATCCAGGACCACCAGGAGTTGGATCGACATCAGCAGCTCATAAGAAAATTCCGGCACGTGAGTGAAATTACATAAGAATCAAAGCTAGCTCGTCGAAAGGGTTTCTTATAAATCAAGAATTTGGTAAAAATACTTGCGCAAGTAAATGTAGTATAAAAGGTATTTTATTAGAAAGTAACGAATCAATTCATATATCGGAAGATCTATCAATCAAAGAAGTATAAAATCTAGGCTGTTAATACAATATTCATATGATCATTAATTTCTGCAATATAATTTGCGATAGTTTATTGTAGCTCTGATTCACTAGATGAATTGCTCTATTTATTCCTTCAGGTGCCGAATCTCGCACCCTGAGATAAAAAATATATTTATTACAAAGAAATCTATTAGATACTATAGAATTTAATATATATATTTGGATTACTAGTTTGTCAATTTGTCATGCTGATTTTAAGAATCTATTTTTAATAGAATTGTCCAAGTCGACAGGTATTAGCAAGCTGATATCGCAGCTACATGCAAATAAATGCATATGATCATAAAAATGGAAGCACATGGTAACGTTTCGTGCTATAAAATTTAAAAAATAGTATTTAGCCTGAGATATTTTATTGATTTCGATTATTGTTTTATCTTATATTATATATTTTTGTCGCTCTATAGGCCTATATTTTTGCTCTGATTTATTTTTTGAAATATTTGTTAATATAATATGTATCAAATTGTTTATGGTGTACGATTTATTTTTATTCCTCAATACTATAGGATTATTATTATATATATATATATTTTTTAATGAATTATCAGAACTATTGTGAAAGCTCATATCCGGGCCCATCAAGATTTTTATGAGACTGTATCCTATAAAAAAACCACGACCTGATTA
Source organism: Nilaparvata lugens (assembly GCF_014356525.2). Lineage (NCBI taxonomy): Eukaryota > Metazoa > Arthropoda > Insecta > Hemiptera > Delphacidae > Nilaparvata > Nilaparvata lugens. The sequence continues at coordinate 17,123,970 of NC_052511.1, forward strand.
ATATAATTATTAAAATATTTCATGCTCTACCGATTGATGCCAAGCAGGAGGCTAATCGTTATTTAACTATAAAAAATAACGTGACAATATATATATAGATGAATCGTCAAAGTCTTGATTGTTGAAGCCTGTTGGGGTTAAAACTTTGTGGAGCTACGAAGGTAGCTTCAAGCTTGAGATTGTCAAAAATAATGCGTGCATTTGAATGTGGGTCATAAGAGCATAGCGGAGTGGTATGTTTTGACCCGTATAAATACATGCATCATTTTCAACACTCTCAAGTTTGAAACTGCCTTCGCAGCTCCACTGTAGGTTCTGACCAATGATATATAGTAGCGTTTTAAATGGTACAAGTACCTATAGTGAGGTCCACGTTATAATAGCAGAGAATAAAGATAGGAGAAAAAAGTTGCCAAGTCTCTCCATTTTGCCACTGACTGTACACAGCTATTACTCAATTCATCCCATTAAATTTAATCTAATGATAATTATCATTTCCTTGATAAAATAATCAATTTAATGTCAAATTAATCAAAAAAATATATTTTTTCATAATTTTATTCAAAAATTTGCTTTCATAACTGAGATCAAATTTTTATTTTTATACAAACCTGAAATGGCGGCTAATTTAAAAAGCTGTGATACAACAATCTGAATTTCAAAACAACAGAAATTGAGTTATTTCTTATTCGGTAGGTATTCTATTCCAATTTCCTTTAAGAATAATAGCAAAATAGAAATCCTATTTAAAAATAAGTAATTTCAATGGATTAATTCTGAAATAACCTTTTAATATTTTTTATACTTTTTTATACTCCTATTCCTATACGTGTAGGCTAACTGAAGCATGGATGGAGAGTCTAGGATGGTTAGTTATCAACTTTCAAAATGTCATTTCAGGTACTGTATTTTAATTTGTGTTTCTCATACGGTAATGTCTAAAAAAATAATTCAATTGTTTCAAAAATACATTTTAAATCAATTATATGACTTGTGTACTCAAGTATTTCGATAGAATGAAGAAAAAAATGGCGACTGATAATGAATTCTTTTCTTTTGTACAGTCACTGTTAAAAGAAAAAGAAAATATTCTGGCAAACTGACAACATTACAAAGCTAGAGAGAGATAGCGCTATCTGTTTGTTGTATGATAGAAAAGGACAGCAACAGTATTGTCAATCGTACACTGCCATTATAACATGGACCTCACTATTTGTACTGATCGTTACCTGTAAAGCTCCAGATTATTTGTAAAAAGGGAGGAATATATTATATTACAAAAATTATTCAACTGCAACGAGCAAAGATGAATTAGACAGACTAGTGACCCAACTGGGAATCAAAGATAAGGAGTTCGTATACTGGGTAGGCTGACAATAATGAGAATATTTTCTCCTCAAGATAAGCGAACAGACTTTCCAGACAGAATCTATCATTGAATTATATTATTGCACGAAGATGCTATCAATGTCGAAGCTTACAATAGACAGTACTAAATTAAAAAGAGACATTACTTAAACTGAAAAATGTGGAATGAAATACGTTATTAAGAGTACCTCCAATGTTTTTGAATTATTATTGTATGGATTGACATAATTACTGGATCGAAAACAATTTCAACAGTTTTAATTAAAGAAAGGCAAGTGATACCTATACAATATTATGTATTATTTTATTTCAAGTGATGTGAATGATAGAGATATAGGATGCAGCCATACAATCAATTGTATAACTGGAATAGTATATACTGTATTGATAGTAATAATATAATAGTATTTCAATGATACAATTGATCATTTACCCAGATTTGTCAGGCTGAATCCAATCTCTCCATCACTCACATCACTTATAAATAAAATAATACATGATATTGTATATCATTGCATTTATAAATTTTACAAAGAAGCACTTATCGGGAGAGAAAAACTGAGAATACTCCTTGTACTCCCAAATTTTGATAACATTTTAAAAGTTCGAAATAGGGTTATGATTTCAATTTTCTAAAATTTAGTCTATTTTCACTAAAAAAAACCAATACTAAGAATTACAAATTTTTTTAATGAAAACTGCTTGAATTCTATTTGTCAATCCAAAACAAACAATTAAACTTTCTACATGATCAATTTCTAACATAACTCTATTTAATACCGAATTTGTACACATTTTGACAAAAATGTCTACATGCAATTTGTGGACATACTGTCCACAATTTTGTGGACAGTCAACATTATAGGTAATTTGAAGAGAGCAAGAAGATACCAGGTTTAACAGTGAGTACATAAAATTAAAAATCAAAGTAGACTATACGGTACCTTTTTCTAAACTTTATTCCATTTCTCACAACATGTTTCAACATTTGACGTCATTTTCAAGTGACTGAAAATAGCATTAAATGTTGAAGCATATTGTGAGAAATGGGTACAATAAAAATAAAAGTTGAGAAAAGTTGATAAATAAAGTGACTTGAAAATGACATTATGTCGAAAAATGTTATGGGAAATAAAATGAAGATAAGAAAATTTACTACTTAAATTTTACCTACTTCAATTTTGAATTAACATGGAATAAACATGAACCACATCATTACCGAGTTTTCATTGGCAAGATTCGAGGGAGGGCTACAGAAATTGCATGTAGCAGATGACGAGGCCATACTCTGGCTCAAAAACTTGAAAAGACATGTATGAATATTGTTTGATTGTTTTTGTCTCTCTCTCTCTTTTATTTGTTTCTGCCACTGTCTATCCATACGACATATTTTTAATTTTCATGTAAATACGACTAGCCCTTACCAAGAAAGCAAGAATTCTAACAGTGGGTCTATGTGTGAGCATCAAGTTTATTGTGAATACAATGTAGGAAGGAATATTCGTCTCGACGAGACTCATGTGAGATTTGATGCAGTACCGCGCTGAGGAAACACAAGTTATCAATCAATGTGCGTACGTCAGGTGGAAGACAAGCATTTCCCTCACGTCATTCAGTCTGTCTTCTCCTGTTCAAACTTCACAATAGGTTACTGCCACAATTCCTACTTCAATGACAGTGACATCTGCTATTACTTGTGCCAATGTGATGCGATTTTCTGCACTACTTTCAAACAAGGTTGGTTCCGAGTAAGATAAGTCACAAATTTAAACAAGGGTGCTGGTCCCGAGTTAGACAAGTAAAATGTAAGCAAAATGTCTTACTTCTGAATAAACTCCTCTGGTCGTGTTGTACCCCCGCCAGAGAAATTATTATTACTGAAAAAGGGTGGTTCAGATATCCAAGGGTGGTTGAGTAAGATATCCTCTAGTTATCTTAGTTTGTTCATTACAACATGTTTCCTTTCACAACTTTAAACAAGGGTTGTTCCAGGTTATTTATATCCTCTAGTTATTTTGGTTGGTTCATTACAAGATGGTTCCTTATTTATCTATGTTATGTCTGTGACTATGTATGACTAGCTGATTTGACGTTGTCTATAACTTTTATTATGTTGATTACACATTAAGAATAATTTAAAAAAATGACACATTTAATTTAAAAATGACAAATTAAGAGTAATATAAGAGAATGACACATAAGAGTAGATACATTAATTTAAAGTGAAGAGGATGATGTATATATAGCCTTGGGAGAGTCTGTTATGAGATATGGATTGCAAGGCTGGGGATTTGCTAACAATGTTTTTATCTTAGGAGAATATCTTCGGTACAGAGGAAGATTTTGCGTTTAATCAGCAATTCTCAGGGAGATATATCATATGAGAACCTTTTGAATAAATGCAAGGTTTTGAATATAAAAGGTATATTTCTGTTTACTTTGATTTTAGAAAATTACTTCAGCAAAAAATATTTAGTTATGAAAGCTAATCGATATGATTTAAGGAATGAGAGATATTTTGTACCATTTACTTCGAATAATTCAGCCAGAAACACCTTAATCTACATTGTACCAAAAACTTTCAATGATTTACCCGATAATTGTGCTGAGTTTGTTAAAATATAGCCAGTCGAAAAGAAATTTAAAGATTTGGTTGAATAATTACACTGTGCCTGTTGAAAAGAAATTTGAAGATTTGGTTGAATAATTACACTTCAGATGTAACATACTGTAATTCATTATTAATGTATTTTATTGTTGATGTAATTAATTCTGTTCTATTTTTAGTATGTAGGTTCAGGTTGACTATATATTATAACACTTTTGAGAATTTTGAGAGCTGAGCCAAACAATTAATGAATTAATATCATGATATTTCAACTGTTAAGTAAATTCTGTGAGTAATTTTAACAGTGTAATAAACTGATAAGTAAATTTAACTGTTAAGTAAAAAAATAAAGTTCACTGATATATGTATATTTCTATTTTAATTTATATGTTTTGTATATGGTACCTTGTCAAGCAGCCTCTTTGAGGTTCGCTTAAGGTAGCTCTTATTTATTTAATAAACGTTTTTTCTATTCTATTCTACATAAAATTCTATTGTTTTATTGCGGATGTTAAGATATTGCGTGGTAATGAGAAGTGCAAGGGTGAATTATGAGATGATCAAAAGTCCATTCCTATTCGATGGGATTCGAACCCGCGACCAGGTAGCACTAGCAAACTGAAGGGTGCAACGCTTCAGTCAACTTGGCTATCCGGCCGGCAATTATCATCATTAGATAAGTGACAACTTTTGAACAAGGCACAAGGTGACTCCCAGTCTTCATTGTGTACCTAATTATTGTTCCTCATAGTTCAATCCCGTGCTGTAGACTGAACTTAGTTACCGTACTATTAATTTTTCAAAATACAAGAATTTAGGGCACCACGTTATGAAAAATGAAATGATTTAATCACATCACTTAAAAGATTGATCACACCACCACCCGGTTTCACAAAAGTCTGTTAACTTTTAATCTAGATTAAATGCTACGAGAACCAATTAGAGAAGCCTTCATCTCAGAAAACCTTTTTCTGATTGATTCTCGTGTAATTTGTTAATGATAAACCTTCCAGCAGTCGCGCAGCATTTTTTTGCTGCACAAAGCTATTAAATGGGGTGGTGTCAGTGGATGAGTCACCTATGCATTCCAAAACTTTCCCCCATCAATTCACTGAGTTGCAGTGTCAACCGAACAATGGTTTAGTCTTTAGGTGCCATTTAGTCGCGACAGTGCATAAATCGCACTGTGCATAAGATAGGGAAAGACTGTATACGGGGACTGTAAACTAACCAATAACACACAATTGATGACTTTGCCTGATGTACCTTATTGGGCTATGAAATGGTAATCATCCAAATGTTCATAGACGTTAAATAATCTAAAAAGATGGGAAAAGTAATTATACAATTAATTAATATTTTTTGACAGTAAACAGAGTACATAACACTTGGAAAATTGGATATTATACAAAATACAACACGCGACTGTGATTGAGTAGGGCGCGACTACCGGAAGGTTAAAATTCAACAGGCATTATTTGTACAACTGACCTTTACTACCATTTTTTATTTGCACTCATCATCTTTTCTCTCCATTGGTCCATTAATTAACTCATCATAAATAGAAACGTTTGTATTATAATGCATCCCCCATCTTCACTTATTTGTGCTTTAAATACTTGTAGAACGTTGCCTTAGTAAATAAATAAATAAATGTGGGTCACGTATTCATTGGGTAGCAAGACGTTCAATATAACAGTCTCCTAAATCTCTATTACTGAGTCGAAAACCAATCGGTTAAATTATTGGCTGTGACTTGTGTCCGTCCCCTTAAGGCTCTAGGTCTGGGTGCAGATTGAGACGGTCGTGATGGGATAAGTTCAAGTGTACGATCATGTGTGACCAAACACTTTACACGATTTGAACTTCTGCTTTGTCAGCTCCAACCGCCAACTTACCCAGCAAACTAATCCCTGTATATATTAAGATTTACGTTACAAAGTCGGTGGAATGATAGATAGGACGGCAGACACCCGGTTGCACAAAAGTCTGCTGACTTTAAATTCCGGTTAAATTCGAAGAGAATCAATCAGAGAATCTTTCTTTTCAAAAAACCCTTCTCTGATTGGTTCTCGTGGAATTTGATCATGATTAGAATTTAACCAGCTTTTGTGCAACCAGGCCAGTCTCCAGTTTTATTTTTCTTCCACCTTCTCAAGTAGATGTCTGTGATTAAAGTCAGCGCGGTATATATTATTTAATATTGTTGAGTTTTGTAAATAATGATCAAAATTAAGTTACATCTCAATTATCCACAAAGAAAATACATCTTTTCATGATTTAATTTTCTGAGTATAGGTAGTTGTGAAGGTAATATTACTTTCCTTGCCCTATTACCATAGGTAAGGAAAGTATTGCTTTCCAAAAAAATTCAAGGTACCCTAATTTCATGTTTTCTATACTTTTCATTACTTTCCTTGCCCTATTACCATAGGTAACGTAAGTATTGCTTTCCAAAAAAATTTAAGGTACCCTATTTTTATGTTTTCTATACGTTTCAAGGTCCCCTGAGTCCAAAAAAGTGGTTTTTGGGTATTGGTCTGTATATTATGTGTGTGTGTGTGTGTGTGTGTGTGTGTGTATGAGCGTCTGTGTACACGATATCTCATCTCCCAATTAACGGAATGACTTGAAATTTGGAACTTAAGGTTCTTACACTATAAGGATCCGACACGAGCATTTTCGATCAAATGCAATTCAAATGCAAATGGCGGCTAAAATGGCGAAAATGTTGTCAAAAATAGGGTTTTTCGCGATTTTCTCAAAATCGGCTCCAACGATTTTGATCAAATTCATACCTAGAAAAGTCATTGATAAGCTCTATCAACTGCCACAAGTCTCATACCTGTAAAAATTTCAGGAACACTGCACCATCTATGCAAAGTTTGATTTTAGATTCTCAATTATCAGGCTTCAGATACAATTTAAACAGAAAATTTCAAGTGAAAAAGATTAATCATGAAAATCTCTACAATTAATGTTTTGTAACATTTTCACCTAAAATTGAAAATAAGCTCGAAATTTGAGAAAATGTGATTATCCAATTGCAAACTGTTGGCAACTGTTGATTCTATTAAATGATTCACTATGAAGAGATAGCAGACTACGTGTGTCTGCAGCGCTATTGTCCTGTCACCAGCTGGCTCAGATCTTAGAAAAGTAGACTTAAGATGCGCGGGAACACTAGCGTCAGTTGATCAATTTTCATAATGGCAAGGAAAGTTGTGTGAGTGCGCCACACCAGATTTTTGTGGTATAGTTATCCATACCGAATAAAAATATTGTGATCAATAAAAATATTGCATTAAGAATAAATATTAATGATATTGTCCTGTATCAAATAAAACTGTAGAATTTGATGATATTTGTGTGTTTTTATTTCATTACTGGATATTTTCCAAGCACAGATTCGAATCTGTGAGATGAAATTGTCTGTGATTGGACAATATCTAGTACCGGTAAAATTTCAATAGTGGTTAATTACACGAGAACCAATCAGACATGCCTTCTTTTCAAAAAAGTTTTCTCTTAGGTTCTTGTGAAATTAATCACGATAAAACTTTAACTGGTTTTTGTGAGACCGGGCCATAGTCTATTTATCCAGTCATGATTTGTAAAAAAAAATGTGAATAATACATTGAATTAAATTTTAATAATCAAATGTAAAACTTACCATCTCCATTCATATGAGTTGAGTTTCCCTAAATTTTTTTCGATATCAAGTCACGCATGCTTTGACATGTGCTTTCTTAATTCGGTGTACAAGCAGTTTCAGATGCATCCAATTATTTCAATCTCTTAAAAATAATTGACTAGTGTATAACGCTGATGCTCACTTAATTTGCTTGGATCGTTTCTAATCTAAGTGCGCTTGAATTATTATTCTCCTAGCACCAGGGAACATAACTATGCAATATCCAAGTGTAATACTAAAATAGGTTCACATGTAGCTAACCTAACGTCGCATTCATTATAATGTGATATATTCCAGATCACGTTGTATTGTTGGGGAACTTACTTGTAGTTACTTTGTCATAATATGACTAAAATAATGAGTAACTATAACTACTATGAGTCATATATAATTTGAAGGGAATCGTGCCTTACATAAAATTGATCAATCAGTATTTTTCAATTTCAAAATACGTTTGTCACAAGGTCTACCAGAAAATACTATGACGATTTTTCCAACATTTTCATGATGAACCTTTGAAAAATAATAATATACTGTATATTCTTCAGAAGAATTGTATTCAAATCCATCTATTATACAGAGTGACACAGAATAACGGGAACTTTTAAAAACGCCATAAAACATTAGTGGGAAGGGCAAAATTTATTCTATTCAAACTAATGTAAAGTTCAAGTCTTGCCATTTGAGAATTATTAATAACATCTATCACTTTTTGACAATTACTTCTTCAAGATGGCTTCCTCCTACACGAATACACTCTTGGAATCTGTGTTGAGATTCCTGAACGATTGCTGCAACATTTCAGCTGGGATATTGTTAATTTCATTTTGAATTGTCTGTTATGATTCAACCACAGTTATTGGTCAAGATGTGAAAACGTTTGATTTGAGATAGCTCCACAACAGAAAATCGCAGGTGGACAGATCATGGGACAGGAAACGCAGATATTGCAGCGATCAATGAGGAATCGTCAACAAAGGTTAAAGAGTGTATTCGTTCAGGAGGAAGCCATCAGAGAATCTTTCTTTTCAAAAAACCCTTCTCTGATTGGTTCTCGTGGAATTTGATCATGATTAGAATTTAACCAGCTTTTGTGCAACCAGGCCAGTCTCCAGTTTTATTTTTCTTCCACCTTCTCAAGTAGATGTCTGTGATTAAAGTCAGCGCGGTATATCTGTTATATATATATATATATATATATATATATATATATATATATATATATATATATATATATATTATTTAATATTGTTGAGTTTTGTAAATAATGATCAAAATTAAGTTACATCTCAATTATCCACAAAGAAAATACATCTTTTCATGATTTAATTTTCTGAGTATAGGTAGTTGTGAAGGTAATATTACTTTCCTTGCCCTATTACCATAGGTAAGGAAAGTATTGCTTTCCAAAAAATTCAAGGTACCCTAATTTCATGTTTTCTATACTTTTCATTACTTTCCTTGCCCTATTACCATAGGTAACGTAAGTATTGCTTTCCAAAAAATTCAAGGTACCCTAATTTCATGTTTTCTATACTTTTCAAGGTCCCCTGAGTCCAAAAAAGTGGTTTTTGGGTATTGGTCTGTATATTATGTGTGTGTGTGTGTGTATGAGCGTCTGTGTACACGATATCTCATCTCCCAATTAACGGAATGACTTGAAATTTGGAACTTAAGGTTTTTACACTATAAGGATCCGACACGAGCATTTTCGATCAAATGCAATTCAAATGCAAATGGCGGCTAAAATTGCGAAAATGTTGTCAAAAACAGGGTTTTTCGCGATTTTCTCAAAATCGGCTCCAACGATTTTGATCAAATTCATACCTAGAAAAGTCATTGATAAGCTCTATCAACTGCCACAAGTCTCATACCTGTAAAAATTTCAGGAACACTGCACCATCTATGCAAAGTTTGATTTTAGATTCTCAATTATCAGGCTTCAGATACAATTTAAACAGAAAATTTCAAGTGAAAAAGATTAATCATGAAAATCTCTACAATTAATGTTTTGTAACATTTTCACCTAAAATTGAAAATAAGCTCGAAATTTGAGAAAATGTGATTATCCAATTGCAAACTGTTGGCAACTGTTGATTCTATTAAATGATTCACTATGAAGAGATAGCAGACTACGTGTGTCTGCAGCGCTATTGTCCTGTCACCAGCTGGCTCAGATCTTAGAAAAGTAGACTTGAGATGCGCGGGAACACTAGCGTCAGTTGATCAATTTTCATAATGGCAAGGAAAGTTGTGTGAGTGCGCCACACCAGATTTTTGTGGTATAGTTATCCATACCGAATAAAAATATTGTGATCAATAAAAATGTTGCATTAAGAATAAATATTAATGATATTGTCCTGTACCAAATAAAACAGCTGTAGAATTCGATGTTATTTGTGTGTTTTTATTTCATTACCGTACTAGATTGTCCAAGCACAGATTCAAATCTGTGAGATGAAATTGTCTGTGATTGGACAATATCTAGTACCAGTAAAATTTCAATCGTGGTTAATTACACGAGAACCAATCAGGCAGGCCTTATTTTCAAAAAAGTTTTCTCTTAGGTTCTTGTGAAATTAATCACGATAAAACTGGTTTTTGTGAGACCGGGCCATAATCTATTTATCCAGTCATGATTTGTAAAAAAATGTGAATAATACATTGAATTAAATTTTAATAATCAAATGTAAAACTTACCATCTCCATTTATATGAGTTGTTTCCCTAAATTTTTTTCGATATCAAGTCACGCATGCTTTGACATGTGCTTTCTTAATTGGGTGTACAAGCAGTTTCAGATGCATCCAATTATTTCAATCTCTTAAAAATAATTGACTAGTGTATAACGCTGATGCTCACTTAATTTGCTTGGATCGTTTCTAATCTAAGTGCGCTTGAATTATTATTCTCCTAGCACCAGGGAACATAACTATGCAATATCCAAGTGTAATACTAAAATAGGTTCACATGTAGCTAACCTAACGTCGCATTCATTATAATGTGATATATTCCAGATCACGTTGTATTGTTGGGGAACTTACTTGTAGTTACTTTGTCATAATATGACTAAAATAATGAGTAACTATAACTACTATGAGTCATATAATTTGAAGGGAATCGTGCCTTACATAAAATTGATCAATCAGTATTTTTCAATTTCAAAATACGTTTGTCACAAGGTCTACCAGAAAATACTATGACGATTTTTCCAACTTTACATTTTCATGATGAACCTTTGAAAAATAATAATATACTGTATATTCTTCAGAAGAATTGTATTCAAATCCATCTATTATACAGAGTGACACAGAATAACGGGAACTTTTAAAAACGCCATAAAACATTAGTGGGAAGGGCAAAATTTATTCTATTCAAACTAATGTAAAGTTCAAGTCTTGCCATTTGAGAATTATTAATAACATCTATCACTTTTTGACAATTACTTCTTCAAGATGGCTTCCTCCTACACGAATACACTCTTGGAATCTGTGTTGAGATTCCTGAACGATTGCTGCAACATTTCAGCTGGGATATTGTTAATTTCATTTTGAATTGTCTGTTATGATTCAACCACAGTTATTGGTCAAGATGTGAAAACGTTTGATTTGAGATAGCTCCACAACAGAAAATCGCAGGTGGACAGATCATGGGACAGGAAACGCATATATTGCAGCGATCAATGAGGAATCGTCAACAAAGGTTTCAAGAGTGTATTCGTTCAGGAGGAAGCCATCTTTAAGAAGTAATTGTCAAAAAGTGATAGATGTTATCAATAATTCTCAAATGGCAAGTCTTGAATTTTACATTAGTTTGAATAAAATCATTTTTGCCCTTCCCACTAATGTTTTATGGCGTTTTTAAAAGTTCCCGTTATTCTGTGTCACTCTGTATGTGAAATTATTTCTATGAGGTAGCATCTTTATAGTATCATTGCGTAAATGTTCAAGAATATTATTAATCACAGCGATATCATATAGACAAATTATATAGTTATATATAGACATAACTTTGAACACAATAAACTGAATAAACCTAAACAAAACCTGTGAACAGGGTAGTTTTTCAAAACTAAACAAAATTCAAACTACAACATTATTATTAAGATTCTATCAGCAACCTACTTCATGACTACTGCAAAGTAGGCCTATTTCGTGAACATTAATTTACAGTAAAAGTAAAAGTTACTAATTAAACATTAAACCAGCACCTGTAACATACATGTACCATAGCTACAGTGAGGTTCACGTTATGATGACAGTATTATTTGATCAACATTGGTGTTGCTATCCTTGCCTATTATTCGACAAAGCAGATTGCGCTATCCTTCTCTAGCTCCGCAAAGTTGCCAGATAGTTTTTTAGCAATGTATAAATATCATTAACAGGATATTTAATCTCAACTATTTATCATTAAATTATTAAAAAATATATTTTCTTGGTGAATAAAATATAATGTTTTATTTGAAACATGAATGAAAAGTTAATATTACACCAGATATACCGGTATCAAATATACAGCTATCCTTTACAGAAGGCAGTGGCAAGGCAGAGAATCGGCAACGCTGTTCTCTTATCTTTCTCCACTGCCATTACATCGTGGACCTCACTATATAATCGATTCAATGCTATAACATCACTAAGGTAACGGGAAATACTGTACTAGATTTGATGGTACTTATAAAGCTGACCACGGACGATTATTTCAACAAGCCAACAGAATGTCACGATGTCCTACGATTGGCTGAGAGAATCAACTCTTGGTGAGAATCAGCCAATCGTGGGACATATTGGGTGGTACATAAATGTAAAACAGGCTTGTTTGAACGATTGTCCATGTCCGGCTACAAATTAACCCATAAGTAGAACGATAAAATGTTTTATAACACAATGAAATATGTAATATTTGAGGGTTTATTAAATTATGCAATAGTATTGAACCGACTTCAAACTAGGAAAATATCACATTCCACCAAATAGTAAGCAGTCTAATGATCCCACAAGGAAAAGCAATAAATTAAAATAAATTTTACATTACAATACTTTATTAGACGAATGTTTCTAAAGATACTTAATACATACGATACTTGACGATAGTAAAAGATATTTAGAGGATATTTGACAATACTAACGATATTTGAGGTCAATGAAGTTCGTACAGGTTTACACAGTCATGATGTATACAAAAATGGAAAAGTTGAAAATTAGAGTGGAAGAGTTTCAACGGCGCGATGGGCCTTCCCCTCCTCCTCCGCCTCCTCTAGAACTGCCTCCTCGTCCCCCTTGCCATCCTCCTCTGCCCTGCGGACGATGACCGCCGGAGAAACCCTCTCTACCTCTTCCACGAGCTGCAAAAAGCAAATTACAATATTGTTTAAACATTCCAAGTACAAAGAATTATAATCATTTTTCTAACAATCCAAAGAGTGCAGGGTATTTTTAAATACTTTGACAAAACTATTTGTTTTTAAAAACTTTAAACCACTTTTCAAACATACCAAACCCCATTTATTAAATTAAGGACAAGCAGTGTGGTCAATCGATTGTTCACAAAAGAAAGGTAAGTATCCTGTGTCTGAAGACATGGAGAAAATATAGCATGAGGGGATATCCCATGGTATAGGGCGTTTATGTTCCACATTTCACTGTTAACTCGAGCTGATAGTCCAAGTGAAGCTATGTGACTCTAGTAGTCACTCATACTGTGCCGTTCTTACACTGTCCCCGGCGAAAACAGGAATAAAATCGACATAAGTCGGCTTGAGATAACAAAAAATCGGCTTAAAATTTGGAACATAAACGACCTATACCATGTGATATCTTCTTATCCGAGCTTCTCTCAATACTGAAGACCCGCGTCTAAACAACATACGTCAGCTTTAGTTTTCAAAGAACTCAGTTGAAGATGTTCATGTTTTAATTGAATAGGTTTCTGTTCCCATTGTTTTTAAACTGAAAAATTTTTGAGATCATGAGTTTTCGATTGAATTTGCTTTGTTGTTGAAGGGCTGTATATCTGTTCTACATGTTGGTGCCTCTGAATGATTAACCGTGTACAATTGCTAGTCTACAATAGAAATCTGCAACAAAATACAGCATATCATAATGTTAAGGGCATAAGTGGTGCAGTGAAGTGTCTGCCTTCCATTAACATAGTTTAATATTTTATTCATATTGATTAAGCACACATAAATTCCTTTACAAATATTTTTTTTTAATTAATAGGCTAGATGTTATTTAACTATTCATATTTTCAACAGTGAGAGATTCAATCTTCATTTCTTTTTCATTTATAAGCTATTTCAACAAATTCATCAATTAAGAAATTTCGAATACCTCCAATCAATTTTATTATGTAAGCTTTACTTTTTAGCTACGGTAGGCTACTCAATATAAAGTTGAAGAATATACCGTAATTAGAAAACATGATTTCCAGGTTGTGATATTGAACTTATTTCTGTTTAAGGTAGTCCTAGGCCTACAAGGGTAGGTTGGACAATCATATGACTTCTTACATCATCATAGATTTCTTTTTAATACTGTATTTAATTTATTTTTAATATTTGCTAGAACAGGCAATTAAGGTAAAAGGAGCTATAAGTTATCTGAAGCTCCTGCGATTGCCATTCTAGGAGCTTATGGCCCGGCTGCACAAAAGCCTGTTAAATTTAAATCATGTTTATTAAATGCCACGAGAACCAATCAGAGAAGCCTTCTTTTCTAAAAAAAATCTGGTGTGGTACACTCACACAACTTTCCTTGCTTATTGAACTGTATAGGTATGGGCACTCCAATTAAAAACAATGTATCAAATCTAATTGTCCAATCCGTCCGATGCGTGCCGTCCGTTTGATGACAATCTGTGTGCGTCTACCTTAAAGGTGCATTTTCGTTTGTGCGTAAATTTCCGCAGTCGACGACGGCAAACATTGTTGACATTCATATTGCCCAAAATTACACTGCCGATTTGGAAACCCCAGTCCTGGGCAACGACCTCAATATTAAGTACTAGCAGGTAACCCGTGCTTCGCAAGGGTCTATTTTAAAACTTGACGTAATGAAATCCAGAAGAATTCACAATAGGCATATAAGAATCCTTGGTTGATTAAGAATTTATAAGCAGCATTTCAAGTAAATCAGTCCAGTAGTTCAGACGTGATGATGCGTCAAACATAATTTCCCTATCCTCTACACGTGTATACGTCTTTAAGCCAGTTCTTTCCTCTATTATAGTATAGAAGATGATAGATATATCATCCATTTATCTATCATCTTCTATACTATAATAAAGGAAATGAATGAGAATAAATTTTGAAAGGTTTTAGATATCGATGTGTGGTTTTCACCATACCTTTTCTCTGGAAATCCTGTATCGGAATCATGTATCATATGACCACCTTTCAATTAAAGAAAGAAGTTGAATTTAAAATGGTGGTTCAAAATGGCGGAAAAAATTTGGGTGCGACGGAAAACCTGTTTTTATCATTCGAAAAGGATCCCCAATCATACCTATCTTCTAATTTCCCTTTTAATAGAAATGTTCTGCTGCTTCCTTACAACAACTAAAAGCATGACAAATAATTGAAAACTTGACAAACTGAAAACTTGATGTGATCAAATATTGAAGAATTTAAAATAGGTTCATGACCATCCTCGGTTAAGCAAGAATCTATTATTATGCAGAATTTCAAGTTAATCAGTCCAGCAGTTCAGACGTGATGATGCGTCAAACATAATTTTCCTATACTACTTTACACCTGTATACGTGAATAATCCAGTTCTTTAATATAATAATATTTTTTAATTCCGACCATATGATTTGGTGATTTTTTTATGAAATTGTATGTACTATTAATGATGTTTGAACACTAATTCTGAAAAATTTAGAAGGAAAATTGAAATCTGGGCTTCCAGGTGCAAGAGATTGATATTTTTAGAATCTATGTTCAAATTTGGAGATCTAAATCATTCCCGTTTTTCCGGTATACAATCCACAAGTTGACATGTTTTGATGCGAACAAACGAACACAAACAAACACAACCCTACTCTCTCATATTATAAAGGAGTCCAGTATCAAGTAGTATTTTAAGTGTGCTAAAAAAGCTGATCAAATAATTTTTATTATTGGAGAATTAAACATTTCTAATAATATCAACATATTGCCATTTGGAAATATGAAAAAGTATAAGCTCAACCTGCCCCATTAAAACATAAATATTAAGCTTTGCTCATTATTTATTTATAAACAGAACACAATTATTATTGATTTATAAACAGAACACAATTATTCAAAATGATTGGGGAATGACAGCCTAAAACTGTTTCTTCCCCGAATTTTGATTTATACACTATAAATGGTCCAAAAAGTAGGTTATGTTTCATACACTTTAATTCAGGTCCAATTTTCAGTCAAAATATTTAAAAACAGAAAAATTCTAATTTAGATGGTTTACAAACCAAATTGAATAACAAAATAACTCTCATTAATCACTTAAAACTAAAATAATTATTAAATTTGAATATTATAATATAAACTAATTTAGAGTGATAAACCATGTCATGTCAACAAATCAGATTATTTTGATAAAATTTCTAGATAATATTTCTCGCGAGATACGGTTAGCTGATTGAAAGATTACACAGCTGATCTTCCACACAGGCACACGCATCTTCTGTTATCGACAGACGACAAAATTATCATCTGTTCTCCCAAGGATAAATTATCCTTTCAATGTCCATCAGCGAGTTTCCCCAAGGATGAGACTTAGTGCAATCGAATTTTTGTATCATGGGCCCACTATGTTCCAAATTTTGTGAAAATCGTTAGAGCCGTTTTTGAGATCCGTTGAACATAAATAACCAGATATAAAAATATAAACAGACATACAGAAATTGAAATCGCTTAATATAATAGGATTAAACATAATCTTTTAGGTTATGTTAGACAAATTGAAATCTACCCAATCTGAGATTCTCTCCGTCGACGACAGCATTTACGCACAAACGAAAACCCAGCTTTAGCCTCATTCAGTGTCTTGTAAAAATTAGAATAATAAATAAATAGTTTCTAATTGAATAATTCTTAAAAACGAGAACAATTTAGGGAAATAAAATAATGACGATTGGCGGCTACATAATTTAAACTACGATCATCCTATTGTATATTATATTGTTTTTAGAGTAGGTACATTTTCCTTTGTGTAAATTGTGAAATTTGATGATTTTTCAAAAGTCGTCTAAAAAGCAGTTCTACAGATAAAATATCTCGACTGTGGTCTTCTGAATAAACTGCTACCTACCTATCTACCTACCTCATGCACGAGAAGGAGGATAAAAAGCCCATTGTTCAAGGATGTGGTGGACCCCCTGTTAATTTCCCAGGAAGGATAAATACTCTTGCCAGTTGATAGAGATGATAAATAACTATACAGGATATGAATTTGAAAAGAATCGGTCAAGTCCTTTTTCAAATAGTAGTAAAAATTTAAGAAAATCCATTTTTTTCAAAAATATTATAGAGCTCCTGCAATTTTTCCAGAAATGAGACTCCTGTCATTTGATAGGGTTCATAAATAGCTATACAGGGCATCAATTTAAAAAAAATCGTTGAAGCCATTTTTGAGAAAACGTGAAAAACAAGGGTTTTTAGTCATTATCCGCCATCTTGAATTTAATTTTGTTGAATTTCTTATTGTCGGATTCTCATAGTATGAGGACCTTGAGTTTAAAATTTCAAGTCAATCAGTAGCCTAATATTAAAAATGGAGATATCGTGTTCACAGACATACACCTAAAAATCATATTTTTGGACTGATGGGACCTTGAAACGTATAGAAAACTTTAAATTAGGTTACCTCAATTTTTTTGGAAAGCAATACTTTCCTTACCAATGGTAATGGGGCAAGGAAAGTAAAAAATTATTCTCTGTCTGGTCTCAGAGCGTCTTAGGGTTTAGGCTATTATATTGAATGCGTGTATGTGCAAGTGCATGTCAGATTATGCATGAGCCGATTTGTAATTTTTCTAGTGTTTTTTTATTGTTATTGATATAATAAAATTATGTAAAATAATTATTTTATTTACCATGAGCTCTGATTATCGCAGACTTTCCTCTGCCGGCTGAAGCATGTCCTTTGGAACCCGGTCTCTTGAACATTGGGGCGTTCTTCAACATATCTGGAAGTATCAAGAATCTAATTTTTGAGCCTCTAATATAAATGTGCTCATATTGGGTCACTCTTCCGTCGCGATAGGTCACTGAGCAAGCTGACATCTCGCAATTCATATTATCGTCCGCTTCTATAAGTTTTCCTCTGTAGACTTCGCCTGTAACCACTTCACAGGTCACTATGTGACCCTCGGCTTCGTGTAGTATTTTTATTGGTATACCAATAGACATTTTCGCTGAGGGATTAATTTTGAGGCCTTTATTGAAACACCGAAAAAAGAGAAAAGTAAAACGTTTAAAAACGTTTTAATTAACCTGCAAGAGTTAGCTTGAACACAACACTACAATCACCAAATACGACGCCAAGCCAAGTGCCTTCTTGATTGCTCTATGCTCTGCTTTCTACTCCTTGCCAAAGCCATCTATATCTTGAGTTACAGAGTGTCCATGAGCTTCTTTGATTACACCGTAAAGAATATACGAAATGTGGTTGATTTCTCGTCGTCAAGTTTTACCAGATTAAAATATACCTGAAAGCATATCTAAATGATTCATACTAACTTATGCATAATTGAGTTTACAAAATATTTGTAAAAAGTATGGGAACAACAAATTATTTATTTAAAAAGAAAAAATTGACAATATGTCTGATTGGAGAACCTATTTGAATAAAAGTTAATTTTCTGTCACATCAAAATTTTGGCCCGCCAACTTGAAACCATTTTTAAACTGAATTTCAATTTTATTTTTTGAGAATGAGAATGTTGTCATTTAGTCCAGGCAATGAATGCTCAAAAAGAGTATAAAGGGAAATGTTTGGAAGACAATTTTAGACCCCGCAGTTCTGTTTAAAGTATAGTAAGAAGGTAAACATATTAAGAGTCCCCACCCCTACCCACTGTGTTAAGGGGGTGGGGGTGGTTTAAAGGTACCATTTTTTGGTTTCTCGCAAAAAACTCAAAAACTATGTATCTTACAGACATAACTGTTATTTACAAAATTGAAGAGTACATAATTTCCTACAATATTCATTCCACAACTTTTTTATAATTTGTAATATTACATTTTTCTTCTCACATTGGAATCGAATCTTCAATTCGAGATCTATGGAACTTTATAGTAAATGTCAGAGTTATCAATAGACGGACAAATTTTTTGACGGAGAATTTATTATCGTAAATGTTTGTTGCATTGTTCCATAATGTCACCGAGGTAGGGTTAACAAATTACTAAATAAATCGTTTATTTGAATAGAATATATGTATAAAAATTTAAAATAACATTTTCAAATTAAAGTTTTATTGAGAACAGATGTAGAATGTGAATTCTAAATTTATAAGTTATAATTTTGTGTTGACGTGTCTGTAAAGATCGATATTGAAGAGGGCGTTGTCTTTCGTGACTGGCAACTTGTGTCTTTTTCCTGTTGGACTTTCTTCTGAATATATGGCTGGCTGTTGCTTGTATAATTTTGTGCTCTGAGTTATTGTCTGTTTAAATGAATTTATTAATGTTTTAGAATGAAGTTTATATAAATTTTTGTGCAAAATTCGCTATTAGTGTAGTAAAGCCAATAGCCACTGTGTTTCAACTGTAAACTAGATAAGTATTTTTAGTTCGTAATAATTCTGAAATCATTAGGCTTGTAAGTTATTGTTTTTTGTACATTTCTGTGTTTTGCAAAAAATTTTCATCTGAAGATTATAAGTTAATTTGCTCTGAAAACTGGATTTCTCATTCATAGGCAATAGATCCATTCACAGTTTATCAAGTATCTATTTTATTGGAGCCGACAACTTTCCTTAGTGTGATAGGTGTTATATGCTATTCCAACCGTTTAAGGAAAAATTGGTAGCACGGCAAAATGTTACCCCTGTGGTGGGACCGAATTACAAAATAAATATGTCCCAAATGGTACACTATGAAATCCCTGGTTATAAAAATTATTAGTAGGATAGATATCTTGATAGGTTGTGAATGGTTTGTTGCTGGGTAGGAAGTCGGTTCAAGAGAGATCAAGTTTTAATGAATCAGTGCATATTACAAAATGGCAAACATTAAAAATGATCTGAATCTTATAGCATTCTTAACACAAAGGTTTGATAAGCTAGATGCTAGATTTGATGAGCAAAATGCTAAGTTTAATGCTAGATTTGATGAGCAAAATGCTAGATTTGATGAGCAAAATGCTAGATTTGATGAACAAAATGCTAGATTTGATGAGCAAAATGCTAAGTTTAATGCTAGGTTTGATGATATGAAGCAAGAATGTACTAATATAAGACTAGAGCAGGTTAGTATAAACCTTCTATTGAAAAGTGCACATGAAACATTGAAAGATGAAGATGAAGATGAAAACAAATTGAAGCAGGATGATAGTAGTGTTAAGTTACAAGATCAACTCATTCAAGTTTCTGAAAATGTAGGCCTAGTTACTGTTGTTGAAAAAGTCAACCCAAATGAGATAGTAGAATTGAGTAAAGAAGTAGGTAGGGAGTTGTCTTCATTGAAAGTCAACTATCAAGAAAGTACTATTGCTACATTGAAGGTTAGGAAAACAGTAAACAAATCAAATGTTTCTATGGATCAGATTACTACATCGAAAGTTAGGAAAACAGTAAATAAAATGAATGATTACATGAGACAGGTTTCTGTAGAGGTTAGGAAAAATGTAATCAAAATGAATCTTGCTTTGAGTCAAGTTGATGAGTTCAACTTTCAACTGAAAATTGAAAAGGTGTATGCAATGCATTTTCAAGTGAACATGACGAACTTTTGTAGGCAAAACTGCTTGGTTGAAACTAATGAACCCATGAATAATATCATGCTATTGAAGAAAACAAAACGCAAAGTTTCCATTGATGTATTAGTATTCAAAGGTTGTTTCAAGTTGCTTATTTACAAGATTATGACAGTGAGTCACATGATGAAAGGGTATTCCCCAACACACAATGATTAGGAATCCTGTGTTATGCCGGGATTCAGAATAGCATAATCGCTACACAGTGTATGGTAAGAGTCCATAATTGTGTCTTTTTTCTTTCCTGTAGCCTATTTTTCTTGGCCCTTAATCTTTTCAATTTTCGATTCTTTCCTGTCTTTGTGTAATATTCAGTAAATTTCTTCTATGATGCATACCTTAACCAATCTTGTCCATAGTCATTTAAATTTGTATTTTTTCTGAAATAATTTTAGAAGTTGAAATAGTAGCTTATTTTCCTAATCTTTAAATTGTTTATGAAACTTAACTTTTCTAAAATCTATCCATTGTTGTGTAAATAATTGTTTGCTTGCGGTATATTTTTTCATCATGTATTACATATTTTAATCATGTCTATTTTTTTTTTAGGTATCATATTAGGTAATTAGGTTTTTCAGAGCAATTATGTCCCATGTTCTCATCTTTCATTGCATATTGTGCCATAAGCCATATGTAATTAGGTTATAGTTTTCTTCTGGGCTTTTAACCCATTTTGCATTTTATTTTTCTTTGCTGTCCAATACTTTGGATTTTTGGTAGACAAGTAGGTGTGATTCTTTTAGAGGTGTGGGCGTGAACCACATATGGCTGGACTCGATTATCTGACCTACTTGTTTGCGATATAAAAACCTTATGACTGCAACAACAAATGTTTGTAAAACCTTTTGCATACTTTTATTTTTGTGGTCCGATACTAGAGTCTGCTATCACATTGCCTTACAGACATCTAGGAACTTTCCACCCAGTCACAATAGTCAACATATTTTTTCCTTCACCAGTTGTTTTTGTGGGAGTGATAGCTCACAATTATAACAAATTAGAGTCATACTTGGAATTTACAAAATTCCATAGTAGTATATTTTATTAAATATACTTCCTCATGAAAGTTCAGTACTGACATGTAGGATAGGCTCTAATTAATCTTTCTCTTCTTTGTATTGTTTTAGGGAATTTATTTACCCAGTTTTCTTTTTCTCTTGTTTGTATTTTTAGGGAACTTATTTACCCAGTATTTCATCTTGATCATCTTTGTATCATAATCTTGAAATGTTTATACTTATTATACAGTCTTTAAATTTTAAATTATTTTAAAAAATAATTGGTTTAATTTAAAACGTTGTGTTATATTATCAATTGAAATGAGTTAAAGGCTAAAATTTTTCTAAAGTGTTTTGTAATTGATATTTTTTTTTAAATTTTAAAACTGTTTGTTCTATAAATTTTGATATGATTGATTATCGTTTGAAATGGATGCTGGAGTGTATGTAGAATTTTTAGTGGGGTTTGTTGATTAGAATTTTGCTGGTATGTGATTGTTTTTTGAGATGGAAACCCATTATTGCCTAAAGAAGGAATAACAGAGGTTATGACTTAGAGAGGCAGTAATGAGATAATATTTTTTGTGTTGATTACTTATGTTGATTGCCATAGATGCAAAAATAATGATTAATAATGTTGATTGCCATAGATGCAAAATGATGATTACTTATGAATATTGTTTGCCTTTGAAGCAGAATATTATTGATGTTTTGAATGGTTTCTTGTTTAATGTTGATAGTAAAGTTTTGTCATGAAATGTAGTTTGTGTTTAGAACATTGAAAAGTCGAAATAAACTATAGTATCCAACAAACGATGATTAATAATATTAAATAATTTGCTTTTTATACAATTTTTGAACAAAATTAAAACTAAATAATTTTGAAACCCTGAATGATAAATCATAAATGTGAAATGAACATGCTATAAATGAAATGTTATATTAAATAATAATGAAATGCAAATATATTATGAAATGATTGAATAGAAAACCAAATGTCTGAAATTATTGAAATATGTATTGAAATTAAATTTTTGTTGTGTTGTTATGATGTTTGTTTTTTACAATTTTGATAATGATACAGGGTGTTATGAACTTATATTTCTATTTTGAAGAATGGATTAAATTTTGATATTTGAACAGTGAATAGATGAAAATGAATTTTTTTTAAATTTATCATTGATATGTCCATATTTCACAATTTATGTATTGCTGACTGTATAATAGATGTTAACAAATTTCAATTTTATATATATTTAAAATAATTTTATGTGTATTAGATTGTATTGATAGCCTGATCAAGTTTTTTCTTTTTAGTTTATAAGCATTTAAAGATAACAGGTACAGCACAGACATTAACATTGAAATAGTTATCATGTGAATCTCGAAATCAGCAACAAGTGAACGCCATGAAGAGTGTTAAGAACATTTGGGTGATTTTCGAACTAGTGTGACTCATCTACACTGCGGCCTACACCAATAACTACGCCAAAATCTACGCTGATGCCTACACCAATAACTACGCCAAAATGCCAAAATCTACGCCGATGCCTGTGCTGATGCCAATGCCTGCGCCAATGCCAATAGCTACGCCAATGCCAAAATCTGCGCCAATGCTGCACCAATGCAAATATCTGCGCCAATGCTGATGCCAAAATCTGCGCCAATGCTGATGCCAACAACAAAAATCAATGCCAATGCCTGCGCCAATGCCAATAGCTACGCCAATGCCAAAATCTGCGCCAATGCCAATAGCTACGCCAATGCCAAAATCTGCGCCAATGCCAACACCAAAATCAACGCCGATGCCTGTGCTGATGTCAATGCCTGCGTCAATGCCAATAGCTACACCAATGCCTGCGCCAATGCTGATGCCAACACCAAAATCAACGCCGATGCCTGTGCTGATGTCAATAGCTACGCCAATGCCAATAGCTACGCCAATGCCAATGCCTGCGCCAATGCCAATGCCAATGCCTGCGCCAATGCCAATATTAACGCCGATGCCAAAGCCGACACCAAAGCATACGCCAATAGCAATGCCAATGCTTATTGCTGACTCTGTATCTCAAACTTCAACACTACTGCATTACCTGGAGGTAATTGCCATCCATGTTCACATTCACAACTTTGAATTCAGAAGAACAGTCACAGTATCATGAAAGAATTGATTCAAAAAATCCTCTCCTAAATTATTCCTGTATGCAGAACTCTAAACCTTGAAAGCTGAAAATATTAAAAAACCAAACCTTACCTAAATTAATCCTCACCTAAATTAATCCTGTATGCAGCGTCTATCTCTTTTCCAAAAAACGAATTACATTGTCATTTCAAGCCTGAAATGTACATTGTATAATTACAAATATGATACAACATTTATGTGACTCTGTATTGAATTTGGAATGCAGCCGTCTACTACAAACATGAAGCAATGCTAACTGAGATGTCACCTGTGTTGAATTTGGAATGCAGCCGTCTACTACAAACATGAAGCAATGCTAACTGAGATGTCACCTGTATCGAGTTTGGTATGCAGCAGTCGACTACAAGTATCAGCCCAACACTACGTGCATCCAGATCAGCCCAACACTTAACGTCATCACATTGGAGTCACACTTAACTGAAAATCATACTGAGTGCCTTAACGGACTGTTTTCAAAAATGTGCATCAATAAAATCAACCGCGGCAATAGTGAAAGAAATGAACATTTTTTGATTTATTGAAATTTTATGTGAAAATTAAATGTAACAATTCATCAATTCATTAAAAAAAAAAAATAATAATAATAATAATAATAATAATTTTTTTATTCAACATACTAAAATTTTTTATGCAATAAAAATTAATTTTTCTATCTATTAATTTATGTGCAATTTCAAAAAAATTATTCTTTACATATTAAACTTTCTGTTGAGATATTTTTCTTTAAATTATAAAGCTAAATCAAAAATAATATTGATATTCTATATTTTGAGATATTGTTTGGAAACATATAACAAACGCTATTGATGAATTTTTATAATAATTTTCAATATTTTTGGATGACATGTAATGTTTTTCTAGAAAAAATTGTTACTGTTCTCGAATTTAAATTTCAACAATTTTCATTAGGGTCAAAGTAAATTTTTTCTTTAAATTTTCAAACAGTAAAATTTTTTTATGTCAAGAGGGGGGTATTTGTAATATTACATTTTTCTTCTCACATTGGAATCGAATCTTCAATTCGAGATCTATGGAACTTTATAGTAAATGTCAGAGTTATCAATAGACGGACAAATTTTTTGACGGAGAATTTATTATCGTAAATGTTTGTTGCATTGTTCCATAATGTCACCGAGGTAGGGTTAACAAATTACTAAATAAATCGTTTATTTGAATAGAATATATGTATAAAAATTTAAAATAACATTTTCAAATTAAAGTTTTATTGAGAACAGATGTAGAATGTGAATTCTAAATTTATAAGTTATAATTTTGTGTTGACGTGTCTGTAAAGATCGATATTGAAGAGGGCGTTGTCTTTCGTGACTGGCAACTTGTGTCTTTTTCCTGTTGGACTTTCTTCTGAATATATGGCTGGCTGTTGCTTGTATAATTTTGTGCTCTGAGTTATTGTCTGTTTAAATGAATTTATTAATGTTTTAGAATGAAGTTTATATAAATTTTTGTGCAAAATTCGCTATTAGTGTAGTAAAGCCAATAGCCACTGTGTTTCAACTGTAAACTAGATAAGTATTTTTTAGTTCGTAATAATTCTGAAATCATTAGGCTTGTAAGTTATTGTTTTTTGTACATTTCTGTGTTTTGCAAAAAATTTTCATCTGAAGATTATAAGTTAATTTGCTCTGAAAACTGGATTTCTCATTCATAGGCAATAGATCCATTCACAGTTTATCAAGTATCTATTTTATTGGAGCCGACAACTTTCCTTAGTGTGATAGGTGTTATATGCTATTCCAACCGTTTAAGGAAAAATTGGTAGCACGGCAAATTCTTCTAGTTTTCGAGATATCCGCTCTTGGAAGTGTGACATTTTTGAAAAAAAAACATATTTGCCACCAATTTTTTTTTTCTATTTTTGCTCTTATAACTGTTAAAAAATCGATGGGAAAATACATGCTGATAGCATACATCGTAGGCTTGTAGAGCATTAAATTCTCTTTGAAATGATGTATTATTCCACTATTCCAAGTTTTCCTTTCATTGTTATAGAAGCTTCAATGTAGGGGGTGAAATTTTCATTGCTGCAACAAGTGTAACTCAGTGGTTCCACACCTTCAATAGAGTGGATAAAGATGCGCACTTTTGCTATGTTCTTCTACTAGCTAGTCCAAATCAAACCTGCAAAGTCAAAAATAGTGTCACAGACATACCCTTCAAATGTCATTGTCAAACGATCAATTGTTGCAGCAATTAAAATTTTACCCCCTACATTGAAGCTGCTATAACAATGAAAGGAAAGCTTGGAATAGTGGAATAATACATCATTTTAAGGAAAATTTAATGCTCTGCAAGCCTATGATAAGCATTAATTTTCACGATGCATCGTTGGAGAGTTATAAGCCCTGAAAGAGATACGGTAAACATTGGATGAAAACCTGTTATTTTTACACACCTTCAAGTGCGAATATCTTGGGAACTATTTGAAATATCACAAAATTCTACTAAACAAAAAGTGTAAAGAACTTATCAAACTTAATTTTATGGATAATTAGTTATGTCGGTTGAACGCATTGTTCTCAAGATATGAACGAGGCAGCAAAACGCTGAAAAATGCAACTTTTAAACCACCCTCATCCCCTTAGAACATGAGTTACGAATGGAAAATTTTGATATGTTCTCCTCCTAACTAGTCTCAACAAAGCTGCAAAGAGCAAAGTCTAAAATTTTGTTTAAAACTTTTCCTCAAAATTCTTATGTCAATTGGTCTTTGTTGCAAAAATGGAGATTTCACACTCAACACTAAAGATGCTGCAAAAGGTGTAGAGAAATTCATAAAAATGTGAAATAATACATCAAATTGAAGAGAATTTAATGCTCTACAAGTTTAAAGTCAGCATGGATTTTTCCCATCGATTTTTGAACAGTTATAAGAGCAAAAATAGAAAAAAATGGTGGCAAACATGTTTATTTCAAAAATGTCACACTTTCAAGAGCTGATATCTCGAAAGCTAGGAGAATTGTAAAAAAAAATTGTGGAATGAATATTGTAGGAAATTTTGTACTCTTCAATTTTGTAAATTACAGTTATGTACGTAAGATACATAGTTTTTGAGTTTTTTGTGAGAAACCAAAAAATGGTACCTTTAAACCACCCCCACCCCTTTAACACAGTGTGTAGGGGTGGGGACTCTTGATATGTTTACCTCCTTACTATCCTAAACATAGAACTGTGGGGTTAAAAGTTGTCTTCCCAACTTTCCCTTCTATAACCTTTCCTTGACTGGACTAATTCATGATACATGATTTTGACACAGAAAAAATAAATGGCGAAAACCGCACATCAATATTTCAAAACGTTTCACAGTTATTAAAATTTAAAAATACTGATAAATCATACAAAAAAGGAATAAATCTGTACTGGATGAATTTATGAGTGATCTGATTTTTTTTAAAGTGGTCCCTGTTTT